>NW_007726486.1:196502-197761 GCF_000696425.1 Galeopterus variegatus | reverse complement strand
TGGGGAGCGCGGTGGCGCTCCCACCGAGGGTTCGGATCCCACATACAGACCGGTTCCCGCTCACTGGCTGGGCGAGGTGTGGGTGTGACACTGAGGGTTGCGATCCGTTGCCAGACACGAAAAAAGACAAAAAGGAAAAATAATAATAATAATAAAAAAAAACAAGTGCAAAAGGTTGAAAAAAAGACAAGACATTCTTGAAGAACAAGGTGAAAGGACTACTTACTGATTACTGAGACATGAATTTCAGTAATCAAAAAGTGTGATATTGGGGCATGTGTTGAATGGAAAAGAATAGAAAGACAAAAAGTTGACTGGTGCATATATAGACATTTGTTTTATTGCAAAGGTACATGATGGAATGCTTCAGAATTTTCTGGCCCTCTCTGTACAAGGATAATATGTACATAAAATTGCTGAATTGTTGGCTATGTACTAGCTTTGGCCAATGAAACATGAAAAGCTAGTACCACTTCAGGGCAAAAGGTTTAAGAGTTTGTGTATGCTTCTCTCCTGTCCCCTCTGCCACAGGACCAGCAACATTCCAAAGAAAAGCTACAGCATAAACCCAAAGTCCACCCATGATGGACAAGGAATTTAAATGAGAAATTTTGTGGGTTTTGAGCTGCTAAGATTTGGGGGTTATTTGTTGCTATAGCAAAACCTAGCCTTTTCTGAATGATAAGAGATTGCACTTTAGAGTAGTAGAAAAATTATTCATAGTCTTTTTGGCTAATCATGCTGGGGTTAAAGTAGCTTCACATGGAAAAGAATTTTTTAAAACTCTTCTCCATGATAAGTGCTGGAGAGGTTGCGGAGAAAAAGGAACTCTCATCCACTGTTGGTGGGGCTGCAAAATGGTGCAGGCTTTATGAGGAATGATATGGAGGATCCTCAAACAATTACAGATACATCTACCATATGGCCCAGCAATTCCACTGCTGGGAATAAACCCAGAAGAATGGAAATCATCATGCTGAAGGGATACCTGTACTCCAGTGTTTATTGCAGCTCTATATACAATAGCCAAGAGCTGGAACCAGCCCAAATGTCCATCATCTGATGAGTGGATAAAGAAACTGTGGTACATCTACACAATGGAATACTACTCTGCTACAAAAAAGAACAAAACATTAACAACATGGGTGGACTTAGAGAAAATTATATTAAATGAAACAAGTTGGAGAAAAAATGGCGGCGGGTCTGGAGCGCCCGTGTCAGGAAACAGCACGATCCTGAGAGATGTGTGCTGTGATACC
>NW_007726486.1:185211-192362 GCF_000696425.1 Galeopterus variegatus | reverse complement strand
AGAAATACCACATGTTCTCACTTATTTGAGGGAGCTAAAAATTAATAAATAAACACACAAACAAATAAAGAGTGGGTGGGGGAAAGAAGACAGAATAACCACAAAAATTCCTCAAACTATTTAAGCCAAGTGCACAGATACAATGGGGTGGCGGGGAGGAATGGGAAATGGGGCATGAAAATCAAGTACAATGTATTTTGAGAAGTAAAATAAAATAAAATAAAACTCTTCACCACCTCACATCATATACAAAAATTCATAGTAAGTTGCAGATCTATAGTTAAACAAAAACATTTTTAGCAGATATTATAGGGGCACATATTTATGATGCTAGGATAGTGACTTTCTTTTTTTTTTCTTTTTTGACTGGTCAGGGGATCGCAACCCTCGGCCTGGTGTGGTCCGCACCACGCTCAGCCAGTGAGCACACCAGCCATCCCTATATAGGATCCGAACCCGTGACCTTGGCGCTACCAGTGCCGCACTCTCCCGAGTGAGCCATGGGGCCAGTCCAAGGATAGTGACTTTCTAAACAAAATACAAAAAGTACTATGAGAAGAAAAGCCTAAAAAATTGGACTACAAAAAAACCCTTCTCTTTATCAAATGTACCATTAAAAGCCCCAGAGTGAAAAAAGGTATTTGAAACATACACATACAACTGACAAAGGAGCTCATATACACAATACAATACAATTTTTTTAAGAGGCAAAAGTACCCCCAAAATAAAAACACTTGGTGAATGGTACTTCATCAAGAGTTCATCCAAGTTGACTGGTAAAGACATGAAAAAGAGCATAACTTCATTAGTAACTAGTGAAATGCAAATTAATACCAAAATATAACTCTATTACAGACCCACTAGGGCAGCTAAAATGAAAACAGCAGACAACACCAAGTGTTGACATAGAAGTAAAGCAATCACAATCTTGGATACCCTAATAAGAATGTAAATTGGTACAAACACTGTGGAAAAGAGTTTGGCATTATGGGCTAAAGTGAAAAGTATACATATTCTATCACCCAGAAATTCTACTCCTAAAGCATACATTCAGAAGACTTAAGTGCCTTTGCTAGACTTAGAGATCTGCCTCTAAGATCCCCTTGCAAGGAAGGACCTGCTGACCAGCTGCAGCAAGTGCAGTTAGCCAACAGCCTCTAGCTACCAGTTCCTTCAGTCAGCTTCAACTGCAGAGCTATATCACCCAAGGTTGTGCTCTCTAGATTGCAGCAGTTCATACCTAGTTACTGAGTGAGACGGAGCTCTAAGAGCCTGGAAATTTTGGTCTATGTGCTGCTCCAGACCTGCCTTCCAGGTTTGCTGAGACTTTGTTGGATATTTATTTCAGTTCAGCTTCTTTTTCTGTCCAATTCTGGCATAGCCCCCGTCCTTCACAGATGTCAGTCCCTACAAAGCATCGCATACACCAAGTCCCATCTCAGCACCTGCTTCTGGAGAAATCAATGTGTGTGACAGCTGGTGTTAGGAGCAGTCTGGGAAAGTAGCTGACAAGTTGAGATTTGAGACTAGATCATTCTCAGATTCTCAGCCCAGCTGGCAATGGAGACCCATCAACAGTGGTAGGTGATACATGAATAGTCCCTGCACACAGGTGTTGATCACATTGTAAAACTTTCATTGGCAGTGAATTGGGCAGGTGTGCTCTTAAAAGGGAATGCACCTGTATTATTTGGAGAAAACAGTAGCTATAAGGTGGTGAATGACTATTTCTAAGCACCATTACTGCCCTACAAAAAGATAATGAGTAGCTGTGGGCAAGGAATTGGCAATTCAAAGTCAGTTGTGAAATCTCCAGGGCCTTGTGGGTTGCATACAAAGAAGCTCTCACCAACTCTACTGAGAGGGTAGGGGAAAGCTGAGGATCAAACCCAGGACTTAATAGAGTAGCTGAACTTCAAAGAAAGTCAAATACCTAACTAAGGTGATTATGGACCTTGGTTGAAAAAACATCTTCTAGCTCACAGACATGGGAAATTCTGGGGGAAAAAAACTGAACTTGGTTCATGGATAGTGTTATGGGCTGAACTGTGTCCCCTCCAAAATCCATATGTTGAAGTCCTAGAATGTAGGGACTGTATGTACAGATAGGGCCTTTAAAGAGGTAATTAAGGTAAAATGAAGTGGAGGTGGGCCCTAATCCAATGCACCTGGTATCTTTACAAGAAGAGATTAGAACACACATATACATAGAGGATGATGGCTATCTATATAAAGCCAAGGAGAGAGGCTCAGAAGAAACTAGCCCTGCCAACACCTTGATCTTGAACTTCTAATCTCTAGAACTGTGAGTAAATAAATTTCTATTTATTAAACTACCCAGTCTGTGGTAGTTTGTTATGGCAGCCCTAGAAAACTATTACAGGTTTGGGTACCAAGAAATGAGGAGCTACTGTAACAAATATCTAAAAATGTAAAAGTGGCTTTGGAATTGGGTAATGAGTAGAGGCTGGGAGAGTTTTGAGATCCATGTCATAAAAATCCTAGATTGCCTTAAAAAGATCATTGGTAGGAATATAGACATTAGAGGTGATTCTAGTGAGGGCCCAGAAAGAAAACAGAAGAGCTATAGAGAAAGCTTCTATTGTCTTAGAGACATACATACATATATTGTTGTGAAGAGAATGTTGGTGGAAATATGAATGATAGAGGTGCTTCAGATGGAAATGAGGAGCATGTTATTGGAAGCCAGAGAACTGTACTAATACAGATTTGTTTGCTCAGATCACAAGATGAATAAGGATGGCAGCTACAATACAGTCTCACTTAGGGTTGGACTTGAAAGATAATGAAAGAAAATGCTCCCAGTAGACAGACTTTGAACAGTAAATCTAGTCAACCACTTTGTGTGGAAAAAGAGGTGGCTCAAGGTTATATATAAACTTACAGTCAATGGAAAAGAGCTTGGCTGGACACTCAGGGCCACTGAAAAGAAAATCTATCAATAACAATGTGGATAAGGTTGATAAATAATTTTTGTAACATTCATACAATGAAATAGAATATAGCAATGAAAAAAACTACACATATATACAATAACGTGGATGAATCCCACAAAATTGTTGAGTGCAAGGAGTCAGACAGTAAAGGATAAAACTGCATAAACATGCATCAGTTTATTGGGGCTGCTGTAACAGGGCTGGAGTTGAGATCCAGAAAGGACATACAGAGCCTCTGGGTGCTGGCAATGTTCTGTTTCTAGATCTGGTGATAAGTTTTACTTTATTATTCAATATATTGTTTGTGTATTATGTACTGTTTTGAATGTGTTTTATGTTGGTGAGTATATTACATTGTAGGCAAGTGGACTTCTCAAAACTAATTCCCAAGTAAAACTGACTTACTTCTCTAGGCAGAGAGTGTTGAATTACCACATTGTGATAGTAACAAGGACACATGCATCCTTCAGGCAGCTCATTCACAAGAGAAAGGAGAGAGCAAGGGGTTGGTCTAGCATGTCCTTTTCCTCTCCTACCCCCAGTCACATGTCACTCTACCTCCATTGGGGGGAGTAAGAGAGAGGGAGGAGAGAGACCAGAAGCATTTTGTTTAAAAGCTTTGTCAACATTAAAGGAAACATCAAAAGTGGAGAGTAAGTATTAAAAATGCACCCCAACATGGTTCCTAAGGTTTTTGTTATTTTAACTCATTATCTTAACCATTAAACCTAAAGACTCTTGGGGTCTATGACCATTCCATTCAACTTAGGAGAGTAGATCAGCAGTTCATCAAGACAGTACTATTCCCTCCTTCATGAGGACATTCTCTCAATACCATCCCCTTTGAGTGTCTTCCTGTAACCACTAGTGGGCAGTCAAGACTTCAGTCCCAGTTGAGTTTAGGACCATGTGGAATATACTATAAAGCAAATGTACCTCACAGGACCTGGTTTTCCAAAGCCTTGCAGTTTCATATATTGACCTTGCAGAGGACTGAAAATTTTCCTCAGGCTATAAGTCTATGGTGTAAGATAAAGATTTGTGGCACAGCAAGGTTGCTGGCTCAAGGACAGACTAGTTACTGATTGTTATGTAAAGATACTGAGAAATTGCTATAAGATCACTTAATTGTCTACTGGAATGTCATCTGGCTTGTTTCACTGAAAGTTACCAGCCTATATTGTTAAACTATAATCCCACCTATGTTCTCTTCCTGTAACTTCCTGGTCTGGAAAATAAGTGCAGGAAAAGAACCCCAATTTGGTGTTAATCTCCCGAGGAAGGGATCACTCTCGCTGGAGGGTTCCAGGGAGGTTAACCACTTCGGGGCTTCTCACTGCTCAGAAGAGATGAGCTTTGAGTAATCCTTTGCATCTCTGTCACCCAGGGAAAATGGGGTGACAAATCCATGGGAGGCGAAGCAGCACAAAGCAACAGGACCAACCTGATTTTGGTCTGAAATTGATTACATAATATATTAAACATATCAACTCCAAAGGCCAATTTATACCCAAGGCTAAAAGGGTACTCTTTCTAGTTCTCATGCCTAACTGTGTTGCCAAAAATAGTCCAGAGTTTCTGCAATAAGATCAAATCAGAATGTTAGGATAATGCAATAATAAGTTAATAAAAAAGATATTTCAATAATAAAATGTCAAATTTGAATATAAAGCCCCCTGTAATTATCAAATTTCTAGGGAAAAATTTGAACTCAAAGATTAAATCCCCTTGAAAGATAGCCACTAGAGATCTAGCCATTATTTTTGTGCTCCATGGAAAAGGAAGGAAAGGGAAATTGAGTCACCCCCTAACATTTTTTGAAGAATTTTCAAAATTTCACTTATCACTTTCATTTGCATCTCATTAGCCAGAACTTGGTCATGTAGCTAAACATATGCTTCAAAAGAGACCAGAAGTGTGGCCTCTATACTGGGTGACAATTTATCAGAAAAAAAATCAGTATTATTTTAGTAAAGGAGAAAAACAATGATATTAGGAAAGAATTTGAAATGTTTGCTAAAACAGATTTTGTATGAGATTTCTCTTCCCCTCCTTTATATGCAAAAATCACTTAATTTTCATTTTGCCTCTGAGTCCCTGTTTCTAACATACTGGTACTGAAATGAGAGATACAACGGCCATTTTTTTGAGTTATTAGGTGTTTCCAGAATTACATCACAATGGCCATTTCCACTGCCTCTTGCTATGATATTGATTAGACCCAAGAGAATTGCCAACGAAACTTAAGAAACCATGGTAGATGGGATAATATTTGAGTCTCTGGATAAGTCATATGAAATCAAGATTAAATCCTTCTCAGGTCCCTGGAGCTTAGCCCCCTCAAATTCTATTCCCACTTCCTCCTCTGGCAACCAGACCAATAATTAGGATCAAATCCTAGCACAACTTTAATGAGGGTTTTTCTGGGGCTGCTGTGGAAGAAGATGGACTAAGCCCCAAAAAAGCTGTACAACCTAACTGACAGGTACCAGTGTGATCCAGAAGAGTATACATGGAGCTGAATTCTCAGAATGCTGAATGAAGGAAAGGAGTTGGCGGTGAAGCATCAAACTGGCTAAGGGAGAGTTTATTGACATGGGCACTCTCTCCCATGGTAGAGAAATCTGATAAGGCCCCTGTGAGATGATGCTAAGATGCTGCCATGATGGGATTTAGAAGCTTGGAAAAAGTGATCCGTAGAAATGCAGAATGGCTTTAACAAATGGCAGAGGAAAATGAGGCAAACATCATAAAAAGCAAGTAGATCTTTAATGTTTCAAGAGGTGAATTATAGTGCATCTTTCGTCTGTCCAAATCTTCTCTTCAGGGTCAAATACCCATCCCCTAGCTGCTGGGAATATCAACTGCTGTGACCCTCAGTGAGAATGACTCTAGGCCTGGGGTTGGCAAACTATGTCCCATAGGTTGACTACCTATTTTAGTATGCAAAATTTCACTGGAAGATAGCCATGCCATTTGTTTACATATTGTCTGTAACTGCTTTTGCACTAAATCAGCAAAGTGATGTCATGGTGACGAAAGACAGTATGGCCTTCAAGATTTCT
This sequence comes from Galeopterus variegatus, assembly GCF_000696425.1. NCBI lineage: Eukaryota > Metazoa > Chordata > Mammalia > Dermoptera > Cynocephalidae > Galeopterus > Galeopterus variegatus. Next base: position 186,340 of record NW_007726486.1, on the reverse strand, counting down.
GCTCTAGGTCATTGAAGATGTCTTGTCCAAGGTTACCCCTTCCCAAGACAACTCACAGCTGACTGCTGATGCAGGGACATAAAAATGTGGTCCTCTTACATGAATTAGGGACAACTTTGAAGGCTGTGCTAGCTCCAGATGGGTCGAGGACTCAATTGAAATTACTTTGATGGTCAATTTCTCTTTCTACCCAGTCTTGCTTTCTCACTTCCTTACAGGTGTCTCTTCTGAAAGTACTTTCCAATGAACCTCTGCATGCAGCTCTCAGTTTCAGAGTATATTTCCACAGAACACAAACTGAGACACATGCATACAATGAGTTAGTGATCCCGTTCTGTAATATAGGTATTTCATATCCTTATGACTTAAACATCTCCTGTTTTCTTGTTTCTTTCAGCTTCAAATGCCTTTTTCCAACTTAAATGACAAATTGCTACTCATGTTTTAAGATCAAGATCCAAGTATGTTTCACTACTCATTACATCAAATAAAATTAGTCACTCTATTGATTACAATCCTACAGCACTATTGTGGGAATTCCTTACATCCTTCTCTTCACTTGTATGTGGTAAATAATAAAAAGCATAAAAATAAAAAAACAGGAAGAAACAGAAAATGTATATTCTTCTCATAGATTTCTCATAGATACTTGTAGGGATCATTCAGTTCATTGTTAATGAGTGCCTGTGTGTGATATGTGAGGGTCATGGGTGAGAGGTATTCAAAACCTTTAAATATTATTGTATTTAATCATTAATCAATAAATATATGTATGTATAGACTAGTTTTCTTTTTCCCCTTACCCCTTTCCTTCTCAACCTAGTAATGAGTAAGTTTTTGATAGGACAAAAATTTAAAAATCATAATATTAATAATGCCAGTAGGTTGAGCATATCTTAAGCACCAGGAAATATTCTATGAGTCTTACATGTATCAACTCATATAACCCTCCCAGCAACCACAAGAGCAGGTACTAATATTATCTCCATTTTACAGATAAAAAACTGAGGCTGAAAAAATTAAGTAACTAGGTATGGTGACAGAGACGTGATTCAAATGTAACAACTTTTTAACCCATCTTCTTTTTTTTTTTTTTTTTGACTTTTTTTTTTTTTTTTTTTTTTTTTTT
>NW_007726486.1:165276-179906 GCF_000696425.1 Galeopterus variegatus | reverse complement strand
GGGGCTCCCCACGCTACCAGCCCCGTCTGAGATCCGCGGGGAGAGTGGGATTGTAGGCCAGGCCACAGGCCCCGGGGTGCCTCGTGTCGAGGTAAGCAAATAGCACGTCTCAGTGAGGAGTCATGCCAAACAGAGATGGCTGTCCTGCCCTCACTATGCCGGCCTTCTCCACCCTCACCCGAGAAAATGGAGGCAGCTTTGATGTGGGCGCCTAGCCTGGTGTGGTGGGCGGGGTCCAGGCGGGCGGGGAGCAGTCGGGCTTCGCCCCGCAAGTGGGGCTGGGCTGGGGGTGACTCACAGAGCTCGCAGAGTTGGGCCGGTCTGGCGTGCTTCACTCCGCCTCTGCCCAGTCCTTAACCCATCTTCTAAAATTGTTCACAATTTACTACCTAAAAAAAAATTAGTTTTCTTTTTTTAATATTATATTCATGGTTTACAAAGGAGTAATTACAAGAAAAAGGTTTGTTTGACTATTAGATATTCCTCTTTGAAAAAATCTGAGAGTTCAGGTCACCTACTGCCATCATCATCAGGTGACGTAGCTGACATTCTGCATGACCAGAATGGAGGCAGACCCTGAAGAGGAAGCAGAGAGAAAAGACCAAGGGAACTTGGAGTGTTAAGGAAAGAAGGAAGATCATCGTGATGGGTCTTCTAGACATTCATCACAATTATGTTGTGCCTCAACCCAAAATGTAAAGATTTTTTGCAACATCCTCTAGACTCCATGTGTGTATATAATCAACTAATAATAACATTGATTTCTTTCCAGTGATACCTGAAGTCTTTCCTTTTCAGACAGGATGGGTATAACCCAGGGGTTATGCGTGAATGCAAGTTTACCAATGCTGCACCTAGCACGGTTCCTTTGCACAGAGGAAGCACCTAAGAAATGTTTGTCTTCTTTAATCAAATTATGTCCTACACATGAAGTTTTTCCCATGTGAAGTTTAGCTTGTAATTTGACAGAATTGATAGGCAGAGGAGTCAGACTAGTAAGATGTCATTATAAACAATTAACATGTTTATTGCACTGGACCTCATGATAAAAATAGATAAGATGACAGAATTTTTAGACAGTGAGAGAATGTAGAATTTTCACTTTCAATTGGAGGCAGAGAATTTTCACTTTCTTTGGGAGGCAATGAGGTGTAGTGAAACAACTCCTAGATCAGTGGTTGTAGACTAGATTCTAGTCCTTCATCTACCATGAGGACATTGTACAATCTCAAGCATGTTATTTTGGTGTTTCTTAGCTTTCCCATTTCAGAGATATTGTGAGACTCCAATGAGGTAATCCATGCTACACCCTTACAGGGATGCTTCCTTGTTGGAAAAATACAAATTATTTTATTGTTGATCACCATACCTTACACACTTTAGGCCTTCCATAAATATCTGCTGATCAAAATTAACTTCCTTCATTTTAATATTTCAGTAACACACATTATGTGTGTTCGTACACAAAGGTATAAAAATAAAAATAGGTGAAATATCTTAATTATATACAATACTTAAATAATCCTTACAGTGACACTGTGAGGTCTCCATTCTTGTTATTTCATTTGTGAGGATTTCAGAGGTTATAAACTGGCTACAAAGTTTCATAAGTGGTACCTGCTAAAGAAAGCATTTGGCATAGGTCTACTGGACACCAATATCCATATCATTTCCTTCATGAAATATTTATTCTATTTGATATATAATTATCTCTGAGTCCCTAAATGTGATAGTCTCAGGACAGAAAACATACCCACTGTGAACTCCCAATTGCAAAACAATTTCCCAAATAATTCAAATCTGTTTTTAAGACAAATACACATACACACAGCATGTAAATATCCACATGATATTAATGACTACCACGAGAGTAATGCATATCTGCACGGAAATCTCTATGTGCATGGAGCATTTCTCACTTTCTAATTTATTTGCTTTACGTAATTATTTTCCCTTGAAAAAATGAATGCAATCTAGAATGTTTTAGTTAGAAAAGTTGCTATTAATTTGAAAAATATTCTGCTTGAAATACCATTAAGATAATCAGAACTGGTAACCCAAAGGAATATTGTAACAAGCCACCTTCCCCATCATTATACCACCATTCCCAGAACATACCCTTAAAAAAATCAAAAGTTTTATTCAGACAGCAATATTTATTTTAAATACACACAGAAGTATGCGCTGAACTCTTCATAAAAGTTCTGATTACCTGTGAGCCCCAGAGGCAGCCATCTATACACTAGCATAGATGATAATTGCCTGCTTTTTGATGATGTGTACGAATTTGACATTCCAGCTACCTGTTTCCATGAGCAAGTATAAAATATTTACCACTTCTGGCATCTGACCAACTAATTACCTTCAAAAATTCAACCAGAGTCTGCATAAAATATAAAATTAAAACTTAAAAAATACTTTTCTTACAATCTTTAACTTTATATTCTCTTTTAATTCTAAGTAGTCCTTGGGGCTAAAAGTCTCAGGGTGCTGAAAAAGTTATTCATTGATCCTAAGAAAATAACTAAGGTCATGCCAGTGGTTTTAAAACACATTTTATGTATTTAATTGAAAATCACATCTCCTTTACCTTCTTTCAGCATATATTGTACTTAACGTTCAGAACATTAGCCCTTGGAATAAAGAAATGAATAATATATGAGTTGCTCTTTATTATGATTTTGAAGCCTGATTTAAAATTAATTTTCAAGACTATTATGGAATACCAAATGTCATATCCACTAGTACCTGTATGCGGCTTCCCAATTGCAATGTGCTGTTTGCCACAGCCATCTGTTCATGTTCTCTCTCTTCCAACTTGAATGAATATTGACAGAACCTCTTTCTAAAGGGAAAGAATTAGGGATTTGAAGCTTTCCATGTTTTTGCAAAAAGTTCATATAAAATTTGCTCTCTGTAGATAGTAAGTACACAAAAAATACAACTGTGGGAACTAACAAAATTATTTGTGATGTGCTTGGGTATGCCAAAAAAGTCTGGTATTGCATTTAACTAATAGATCTTATTGCACAAATGCTCATAAAGTACATAGCATGAAGTTTACAGGGACCATGGATATGAATTCAATCAATAACTATCAAGTGTAACATATGCTAAAATATAATGCTGAAAAAGAGTATTTTTCATACCAGTGGAGGCTAACTGTCCAAACTAAAACCTTCAGCACATTTTAGTTATATTCATCAAGAAAGAAGAACTCCTTAATGTTTAGATAAGCATTTCTTACCTGGTAGGTGCATCAATAACTGTGAAACTGGGGACCTTTATAAGCATTTGAGTTTCAAACTTGTGAAGTTATGTCTACCCAGACACAATAGATTCATACGGTGAACAGCTTTCTGAAACTTCTCTGTATAGAGCACTGTACGAATTTGATGGAATGGAGAAGGAAGAAAAGAGGACACAAAGAAAATAACTGATAAAGTGCTTATCCTCAAATTTACTTTTCATATCCAATAGGAAGGGTAAATAGGCTAACACATTGTCAGGAGAAAGAGAATAGAAAATCATAAAATCTATAACAAATAAAATAAACACAAGCTGCCCTCATCTCTACCAATCTCAAAAGCAATATGCTTTATGCAGAACCTCTCCTTTTGAAAATAAATTTGATAATCTAAAGATAATAACCCATGAATCATCAAGGTGTTTCTATATTCCAAAAGCAGACTGAAGAGAAGACTTTGGCAAAGTTTACTATGGGAAAATGGCAGGCATGAAATGTTTTCTCTTTCTTTGCTGATAAATGTAAATGGTGCTTAGTCCCCTCCCCAGGTCAATTGCCCTATGCTTGGGATAAATTCCAGAAGTGAATGTGATCTGCCTACGACATCTTAGTCCCATTCATCACTATGGGTGATAAAGCTGATCAGGCCAGCTCCACAGCTTCATCATTTCATGTGTATCATATGGAGGCTGCAATTCTAATCAATTTCCAGATAATGGTAAAGCACTTTTAACATAAGGCTATGTGAGAAGGATTCTCTCACTAGTGGCTCCAAACAAACAAACTCTATTTCTAGATCCATTACTCGATTCAATTAATTTGAGGTCATATGGAGGCTGCAATTCTAATCAATTTCCAGATAATGGTAAAGCACTTTTAACATAAGGCTATGTGAGAAGGATTCTCTCGCTAGTGGCTCCAAACAAACAAACTCTATTTCTAGATCCATTACTCGATTCAATTAATTTGAGCCTGTAGTTTTTATAATCCATGTAACTTATTAATTTTTATCACATCTGTAAAGTCACTGAGTAAGACTGAATCATATCTCTGACAGCCATGTCCGTAACTTTTCTAATTGGCATGAGCTGCCAAAACTGAATCAATGCTACCACAATTCGAACAATCAATGACATGCTCAAATAGATTCTGACTGGCTTAGTGGCAATTTAATTGATTCTGCTCTAAGTATTCCACAATATGAAACCTTTATTTTTGTATAAGGAGCAACTTGAATTGCTAAGTCCCTGCAGAGAAGTATTGTTGGGGCAATGCAAGCTTGGCAAAAGGCAGAGCTTCTGCCCAGGTGGAGATGGAAAGCAAATACAAGCGAAAAAGATTTAGGAATGATGGCAATCAGATGCTGTTATAGATAAGGACAAACAAATACCTCAGTCATGAGAGAGTACAGCACACTGTTTTATTAATTGAAGATTCCTGGGTTGCTATCAAAGACAAAAATGTCACACACATAAATGCACATATATATTTAAAGTTATTTGTGCATTACTAAAAAGAGATTACTGTAAAAGGTACCCAAGAGAGTAAAAAAGGAGACACTAATGTCCTTTTTCCTTTCCCAGACCATCAAGTAAGCCAAAATAAAGAGCTTGATATATCAGACAGGGCTTTAGCTGAATGTGTCAGCATGGAATACAAGCACTGTAGCAAAGGAGAATGGATTATATGTTTTCAAAACCAGTGTACATTATATAATCTACCCTGTGGTGACCACAGGGTGAGACACATCAGGTGGGAATAATCAAACAAGCTTTACCAGTAAACACTTCCATGCAGATTTTTTTTTTCAGTTGAAACCACATTTCCAAGGGTTGCTTTTATTCATCTCAACAAACTTCTGTTTCTAATAGCTCATTTAAACCTTTTTTTTTTTTAACAATTCATTACAGACTGCAAAAGGCTCTGTGAGGCATTTTGAAATAGGCTTTGCACTAATGTTATAAGAGATATCTTTTGAAAAATAAAATAAAATAAAAGCCAACAGAGCATATGGTGCTTACCACTCAGACATTTCTGTTTTTTTATACTAAAATTCACCAGAGAACACTGAAGTTTTTAAGAAACAAACAAAATACTTTCATACCTACAGGGATGCTCTTGTTTCTCCCATATTTTAATTAACTTTAAAAATGGTATCATTACATCTTTTAAAAGCAAATTGAAGTAGGAAAGAACTTTGGGTAGGAAAGAAACTAATGTTTATTATGAACCTACTATTGTGTATTATGCCAGGTATTTTGCATACAAATTTTCATTAGACTCTTGCAACAATCTTTCAAAGTATGTACTATTATTCTACTTTACAAATAAAGATGTTGGAAATTTTCTCAATATCTTGTAGCTTTGAAAAGTCACAGGATATATAGCCAGACCCCTAGAGGGGCTAGAGAGGTCAGATGCACTGGGGAATTAATGAGTTCCTCCCTAGTACCTGCAGCCCTCAACTAGTAGCAGGTGTGTTAGCGGACAAACAACTTAGCTTCCTCACCCCCAGGTGGAAAAATTAGGAGTCACACTCTCTGCAATCTCCCAGCAGCCCCTAGAGGGAGTGAGCCTCAGTTGCCCACAGATTCCTGCTCAGTAACACACCTGCCTTAGCTTTGTGCCCATTCCTTCCTCACTGTCTCACTTGCCAGCTGTTTTCTGGGACCACTTCCCAGATATACCACTTGCATTCAGTACTGATCTCAGGGTCAACTTCAAAGGAAACCCAATCTAACACAGTCAGCCTTCAGAGAGGAAGCAGAATTCAAACTGAACCTCAAAAAAAAAAAAAAATAAGTTGGATTACAAAAGGAAGGAGGATAAAAGGAACGGAAGCCAGATACAGCACATCGGTGTAGAAAAGCCTAAGTCAACATGGAGGTAAACAGAGAATAAACCAATAGATCCAACCTGGCACATCCTTGAGAATGCTGCAAAATAACAAATATTCTCAGTTATTTTTTTTTCTGGGCAAATCCCTTAAATAAAATATCATTTATCTGTGATATTAATGTCAGTCTGCTCTCACTGACATTCTTCCTGACTGAGGAAGATATAAGCATGTCCTGCCTTATTCCAGAAAGGATTCAAGAAGACTGAAATTTGATGTTGACTCATTACCTACAAAGTTTGAAGTTTTTATTCTGCTCAATTCTTGCAGCAGTCCTATTAGTAAATTCTTCATAATGAAACCAATAAGAAGAAAAAGAAATGAGAGAAGGCAGTGCTAATACACTGACAAAAAGTAAGTCCAAGTTTCCTGATAACTCTGCTATTTAAAGACAATTTTGTTAAATGAGGTTTTCTTCTCCTGCATTTGCATTATTGCCTTATTGACATATATATTGGGAGGAGAACAGGAAGAGGTGACTTTTTTTTTCACTGAATATGCTTATAATATCATCAATTTTTTTTTTTTCTAGAGAAAAGAGGAAAGAATTAGTTCGGATTTCAGATACACTTTCCAGGAAATGTTTTTGATGTCTTGGAAATTTAGGAATGAGATGCTAAAGCTTTAGCAGAAATGAAGTAAACAATGTCTTCATATTTTGTTCTTGATATTTAAGGTGAAGAGATAATATTTTCTCTCTTTGGACAAAAATATTATTAAAACTACATTTTTAATAAGAATATATGAGAAAGAACTGACTGTGCTTCCTTATGGTTTTTCCTTTTTTTTTTTTAATTAATGTCAGTTACCCTTAACCTGTTCTTAAAGTCTTAGAAGAACTTTCAGTTGCAGATTATAAGAACATATATTTGTAACAGACAGCATGCAAATCAGTTAGTTTGTTTTAGGGCTAGCAATTAAGACTTTGCAAAATCAGAAATTGCTGAAGGGTTTCAAAAATCTCCATTATAGGTGCCATTAGGTTTTGAGGAATAAACTGCTTTGCCTGATACAAACTACCTCAATGGTAGCATTTGGAATTGGGGAAAAGTATCATATTTTCTCTTTTCTCCTTTCACGAGATAATTGCACATGAAACAAATTGTTTCATCAAGTGTACACAGTCTTTATTCCACCTATCATAGGCCTAATTGACTGAACAGTGTTTGTGAATACTTGAATCTTGGATGACAAAAGTAGCATACAATTCATGCAGTTTATTTCAAGTAACCTTGAGAAAATTTCTAAAACTGCCAAGGAGTACTTGTGTGGACATTTTGCTACACCATTAGACAAGAGAAACGGCAGGCATTTCATGGAAATTTCAGCTGGAAAAGTGGTTTATTTTGTATATCAATCTGAAAGTTTGGACTAGGGATTGAAAGAATGAGAGCATATGTAGTTTTGAAGACAAGACAAAGGTATCTTAAATTATTACTGTTTGGCAATGAGTTTTTGTGTGCATGTCTCAAGGGTACAAATGAACTGATTTTTTTCTTAAGGTAACAGAAGCAAAAGTTGCATACCTGCATTTGTGAACACATGTGAATACATGCTTTAAGATTTGTTCTTAGACAAATGTCTGTGCATTTTCTTTTCTCATTTTAAGGATTAATTGTTAATAGCATAAAACTAATCTATATAGGATCATAATTAACTATAAAATTCCTGATCTTAACTAGATAAAATGTGTGAAAATTAAATATTTCTAACCTAGTATTGTGATAGGCAGAATAACGTCTGCCAAAAATGTTCACATCCTAATCTCCAGAATTTCTGTATATTATCTTACACAGCAAGGAGGAATTAAGATCATACATGGAATTGAAATCACTAATCAGCTAGCCTTAAAATAAGAAGATTATCCAGGATTATCTGGGTGAGCCCAAAGTAATCACATGAGCTCCTTAAAGCAGAACTGAGAGGGCAAAGTGAAGGTAGGAATCAGAATAGATTTGAAGATCCTGTGCTGCTGACTGACAGTGAAGGAGGGAGCCACGAGCCAAGGAGTACAGGTGTCCAAGAGAATCTGGAAAAGTCGGGAAAATGGATTCTCCCCTAGAGGATCCAACACCTTGGTTTTATCCTGGTGAGACCCGTTTTGGAATTCTGACCTCCAGAACTATTTGATAACATATTTGTGTTGTGTAAAGCCAGTAAATTTGTGCTAATTTATTACAACAGCGATAGCAAACTAATGCAAGTGTTAAACCACAGTATGTAAAATTAATCTACTTATTTTATCATTGTGACATATATTCTAAGATATTTTGAAAGTGTTAGGAAAATTTGTTCTTTAATGGAAAACTGCATTATCTATGACACATCCTACCCAGTTATCTGATTCTGATTTTATGGGAGCTATTTCGCAGCTCTAGATTTTTAGATGACAGAGAGAAATGCAAAATAATTATTTTCTATGCACATGCAAATTCTGTTCTGTCCAATACAGATTAACTTCCTTCCCCCACTGTAGACAAAGCCAGTTTTCCTCAATTTATACATTCATTTTAATATTCCCAGCCCATGAATGAGTTTGTTCTTAGGATTCTCCTTTGAATTGGTTGTAATGCCTTAGAAGCTTTTTCATTAATAAGTTAAATAAAATCTTTTATCCATATTCATTTTTATATCTCTAAGCTAGTCAGGATTTGCCTGTTGGGTTTTTTTTGTAGTTTTTTTGTTTGTTTGTTTTTGTTTTTTCAAAATTTATTTTAGGGCCAGCCCTGTGGCTCACTCGGGAGAATGCGGCACTGGTAGTGCCGATGCTGCGGGTTCAGATCCTATATAGGGATGGCCAGTGCACTCACTGGCTGAGCGTGGTGCAGACCACACCATGCCGAGGGTTCTGATCCCCTTACCAGTCGGTGAAAAAAAAATTTATTTTAACAAGTGACAGAAATCTATCTTTAGTTAAAAGAAGGGGAAAAAAAGTAGGAAGAAGAGGAGTAGAAAAAAATAGGAAGAGGGGGAGAAAAAAAAGTAGTNAGTCGGGAAAATGGATTCTCCCCTAGAGGATCCAACACCTTGGTTTTATCCTGGTGAGACCTGTTTTGGAATTCTGACCTCCAGAACTATATGATAACATATTTGTGTTGTGTAAAGCCAGTAAATTTGTGCTAATTTATTACAACAGCAATAGGAAACTAATACAAGTATTAATCCACGGTATGTAAAATTAATCTACTTATTTTATCATTGTGACATATATTCTAAGATATTTTGAAAGTGTAGGGAAAATTTGTTCTTTAATGGAAAACTGCATTATCTATGACACATCCTATCCAGTTATCTGATTCTGATTTTATGGGAGCTATTTCGCAGCTCTAGATTTTAGATGAGAGAGAGAAATGCAAAATAATTATTTTCTATGCACATGCAAATTTTGTTCTGTCCAATACAGATTAAATTCCTTCCTCCACTGTAGACAAAGCTAGTTTTCCTCAATTTATACATTCATTTTAATATTCCCAGCCTGCGAATGAGTTTGTTCTTAAGATTCTCCTTTGAATTGGTTGTAATGCCTTAGCAGGTTTTTCATTAATAAGTTAAATAAAATCTTTTATCCATATTCATTTTTATATCTCTAAGCTAGTCAGGATTTACCTGTTGGGTTTTTTTGTAGTTTTTTTTCAAAATTTATTTTAGGGCCAGCCCTGTGGCTCACTCGGGAGAATGCGGCACTGGTAGTGCCGATGCTGCGGGTTCAGATCCTATATAGGGATGGCCAGTGCACTCACTGGCTGAGCGTGGTGCAGACCACACCATGCCGAGGGTTCTGATCCCCTTACCAGTCGGTGAAAAAAAAAATTTATTTTAACAAGTGACAGAAATCTATCTTTAGTTAAAAGAAGGGAAAAAAAAGTAGGAAGAAGAGGAGTAGAAAAAAATAGGAAGAGGGGGAGAAAAAAAAGTAGTTGTTATTAGAGTTGCACCTACCTTAATGTACCCTGGAGATCCCTGGCTTTGGTTACTGCTGGGTGTCTGTGCTCAGATAATACCCTCAGAAGTATGTCTTCTGTTTTAGCTTTCTCCCATGGTGACTATTGTAAGGCAACCTTTTTCTACATGAGGCAAAGGATGCTTTTTGGCTTTTCTAGGCTACTTCAGTCTCAACATGCATGATTCCAAATGCAAACACTGTCCCACTGCCTTTGCCAATTCCATCACTCATTCAGACAAAGATCTATTTAATATCTACAATATGACTTGATAGTATATCTAGGCATTTGGAATGTATCAGTGAACACCACAAAGGCCTTCATCCTCATGGAACATACATTCTATTGGGGGAGACAGGCTCCCAATAATCAAAATAAATGAGGTAATTCCATAGCATGTTAGAGATAAGCACTATGTTAAAAGGAAAAGGTCATGTAGGAGGATCAAGCATACTAGGGGTGGGGGGCAACTTGTAGCACTAGTTAAGGGTGAGAAGGGCCTCACTGAAAGGGTGACATTTGAGTAAATGTCCAAAGGAGATGAGGGGTTCCTCTGTGTGGATAACTGTTGGAAGAGAAATCCAAACAGAAGAAACAGCCTGTGCAAAGGCCCTACTGCAGGTGAATTGTTGGAATTTTCTAGAAAAAAAGGAAGCCAGTGTGGCTGGAGAAGATTGAGAAGGAGGAGGAGTATGACAGCCCATTAAAGGAAACGTGTGTGAGGAGCAAATCATGTGGCATCTCATAGACCATTTTAGAAACGTTGGTCTTACTTTAGATTAAATAAGAATTCTTGCAGTGTTTCAACCAGAAGAATAGCATAATCTAACTGAATACATTTAGAAGATTTATCGGCTGCGGTGCTGTGGATTGATTCAAGTGGGCAAACATAGAAGCCAGTTAGAAGACTACTGGCAGGAATCCAGGAGAGAAACAATGATGGCTTGACCCACAGTGATAACAGTGGAAATGTAGTGGGGAACAGTGGTCAGATTATGAACACGTTTTGAAGACAGTGCAAAATGGATCTTCTGACATTTTACGTGTTGTGAGGAAAACAAAGAAATCAAATATGATTCCATAATTTTGCACCTGAGCAAGTAGAAGGAAGGAGTTATCACCTATTGAAGTGGAAAAAGCCATGAGAATCGTGAATATTGAACGAAGGTCAGGAGTTTCATTCTGGGCACGCTGAATTCGAGTTGTCTATTAGACAACCAAATGCAGAAATAAAGTAGGCAGTTGGATTTGAGTCTGGAGTTTAGGACAGAGGTCTAGGCTAGATATAAACTTAGACATCATTCACATATAGATTTTAGGTGAAGACTAGGTAAGGTCAGCAAGGGACTGAGGATACACAGAGAAGATAATCAAGTACCAATCATTCCAACGTTAAGAGAACTAGCAGTGATGACAAAGGAGTGAGATCAGAGAAAATCCAAGAGAGTGTGGTGCACTGAAAGCTAGATGGAGACAGAGTATTGAGAAGGAGGAAATGATCAACTGGATTAATTGCCCCTGAGAGTTGCAGTTAACTAAGAATTGGCTATTGAACTTGACAGTGAGGAGGCTATTAGTGACATGGAGGACAACAGTTTTGGTGGAGTGGTGAAGTCCAATGCCTTATTCAATTACAATTAATGAAGAAGAGGAAAAGGGGACTAGGTGGCAATAATTCGAGACGATTCCTGAATCTTCATGCAAAAAGGATCTGGGAGCAGAAAAGGGATTTTAAAAAAAGGTTTTATATTTTATTGTGGCAGAAATAATTTTATGTGTATATCCTGAATGCAGTTTGCAGTAGAGTTGTGAAAAATATGATGATGTAGGAGCTAGGAGAGAGAATTGCTGGAGCTATTTCTTTGGACAGGTTTGAGGGGACTGTATCTAGAATACATGAATCCTTTATGCACAGGGAAGGATAAGCTTAAGAAGTTACAATGTTATTCATTTACAGAACCATGTAGGAAAGCAGTGTGTGAGTGCAGAAACAGTGCAGGAGGTTGGCTGTGGTAGGTGGTAATTATCATCTGAATGCTTTAATTTTCTCAACTCATCGAGAAAGGAAGCAAAATCCTTAGCTGAGAGTGAAGATGAGGGAGGAGGTGTTGAGGCTGGAAAAGAAAAATGGGAAATAGTCATCAGAGTGGAAAAATGAAGAGACTAGGAAGGTATAGTGTGATGACTGGCTGTATTAAGTATCCTCCTGAGGTTCATAGCCATGAATTTAAAATGAGACTAGTCATCATGGTTGTGTGTTTTCCTCCAACTCTGTTTAGGTGCACAGGTACAGGTACAGACTAGGTGAAGTGTTGAATTTATTTAGGGTATTAGCTTTGCCAAATGACTTTAAGATTCCCAGGACACACAGGATATGTTTAACTTGTCTAAAACGTGTAATGTTAAAGGAATTTTAAATCTCTTGGGTATCATATCAAGAAACAAAAGTGCCTTTTTCCCAAGGGCTTGCTTTTCCAAGGATTTTTAAGGCTCCCGCAGATCTGGCAAGAATTCAGCAGCATGTGTTAATTGTGAGGTTGAGTTTCAAAAGTTTATATATTGGCTAACAGATCGAAGTTATTTACAAGGGGGTGGGGAAACTATATTGAGATAGTGCATTTTACTATGACAAATAATTCCACATTCTATTGCTGTATCAGCATAAAATGTAGTTACATATACAGCTGTCCTTTTCACTTATTGTTAAAAGTGTCTAAGTTTTATTTCCCACATAGGGTGACTGTTTATTGTAAGCAGATACCATGTTTTAGTCCATTTATTCTCCACTGAACTCAGCATATGAAAAAGCACATGGATAATTCCCCAAAAAAAAAAAAAAAAAAAAAAAAACAACCAACAAACAAATCTCTTTATTGATTAAAATGATCAACTTTACTGTTGTAGGTACGATATTCCTGTCTCAAAATAAAGCCCCCAACATAGTTCATGTAATATTATACAAATATTAAAATTCATGTTGCAGATTTTAAATGATCTTTATAGCACATTCTTCCATTCTTCCATTGGAATCATTCCTGAGTATTAGCTAAACAAAAGAGTTTAAGTTCAAATTTCCTTACTATCTTGTTTCAATAGCTTAAATATAATTCAAATTATTTTTCTCTATACACAAGATACTTAGTTTAAAAATAAGATACATTACCAGGAAAGGGCCATGTCCACTACGGTCTTTAAAAAAAGTAAAAGACTAAGGCAGATTTTAGGACTGAAATATAAATCCCTGAAAAATAGTGTTTATAATGGAAATGCTGACAGACCCATAACAATAGCAGTGCTAGCAGGCGCCACTACAATACCAAACATCATCAGCCAATTTACCTCTTCATTCATGTCTGTTGCTAAGTGTCTAGTTACTGTAAATGCTTTAGATTTTGCATAATTTATGTAAATTATTAAACACCTGTTCTCTTCCCAGAAAACAAAGATATGGAACAGTCTCCTTAGTTTAATTGATTCCTGGCTTGAGTTCTGTCATTGTTTCCCCAGCAACTACAAGAGAGTGTAGCTCCCTAATGGTCAGATATTGTTGGAAAGACACAGATGTTAGGAATTGATCTTTCAGACACGTATATCTGTAAACCTTTATGAGTGGCTGGGTGGACATGCAAATGAATAAATAGAAATATTATTGTTTCTCCTGAATGCATTCCGAACAGAATGTGAACACTATCAATAATACTTAATGCAAAGAACTTTGCTGTTTTTTCCTTTTCATAACTTCAGAATCAGCCTTAGATTTTAAAAACAAAAAAATGGGTCATATTTTTCTTAATGAGGCAATCATTATTTGCCTCATATTATCATCAATCATTATATTCTATTCTAAATACCCAATTCAAATTACTTTCTTCGAAGATTTCTAAATAGCCAGTACAAGAGAACTGCAGGTAAGATATAGAGAAAACTCCATGTGGTCACATGAAGCCTGTTCGAGAAGCACCCCTTTGTGAAGAATCATTAGTACTCTTCTTGTTTAAATGCCAAAAAAGTTCTTGAATCAAAATAATATTGGAATTACATACACACCCTAGACAGTGCTTTAAATTGGCACTTTGTTAGGCACAAATTCAATACAGAGTAAAATTACTTAGTTATACTATACTGGTTAGAGATGTAATGTATTATTTCTATATGTAGAAACTTTTCCTAAAATTATTTTTCTTGATACATTGATTTAGGAAGTTGTTTTACTGAAAAAGTTTTTTTATTTTTATTTATTTATTTTTTTTCCTTTTTTGTCTTTTTTACTGACCAGTAACGGGATCGCAACCCTTGGTGTTGCGCCCGCACCACGCTCAACCAGTGAGCGGGAACCGGTCTCCACATGGGATCTGAACCCTCGGCAGGAGCGCCGCCGCACTCCCAAGTGGCACACTCTCCAGTGAGCCACCAGGCTGGCCCTGAAAAAGTTTTTTTAATGTAGTTATTTTTATTTAAACTTAATTGATTATATGTATTTGTGGGTTGCAGAATTGTCTATATGTGATTGTCAAATCAGGATAACTTATTATCATTACAATACATA
>NW_007726486.1:163569-164553 GCF_000696425.1 Galeopterus variegatus | reverse complement strand
AGTAAGAAGCAAGAAGTAGAGAAAGAACCACAGAAAAAGTGTTTAAATTCCTTCTACCTATTATATAAGTACTCTTTGGTAGTATCTACAAATCTTATCCCTAACTGTATAAAATGTTCAAGTGTTTGAAATCAATGTGGAAAATATGTTTTAATAATTCTGAATTAGAGTTGAGTTTCTTAGTTAGCTATCAATATGGTAAACTCCAATTTAAGTTAATAAAAATTTGAACTAAGAGTGTCTTTTAGTCAACCTAAAAAGAAAAAAAGAAGAAAAAAAGTGACCATGGAAATAATAACCCATTTAATACTGATGAGTTGAATGCATTCCGTTTTTACAAAAGATAAATGAAAACCCACCTTAATAGATGTTATATGATAAAAATCTGGGCATTTCACTTATGTTTCATAGTGTGAGGTGGGTAGTAAATGAAATGAAATAAATACACCTAGTGCATGACAAGTAGGTTGTGTAGCAGTCATGTTTTGCTGAATAACAACACAAAATTTCAGTAACATTTAAGAACAAGCATTTATTTCTTGTTCACATTTCTGTAGCACAGCTGGGATTTGGCTGATCTTAGCTGGGCTTCTCTGGGCTTGATTCCAAGATGTGGGATGGGTCCAAATCTTTTCTACATGCTTCTCATCACGTTGAACCATTGGGTATCTAAAGCATGAGCTTCTCATAATTAAAGGCAGGAGCACAAGTGAGCAAGCCTACCCGCACAAGCATATTTCAAGCCCCTGTTCACATGTTGTCTGCTGATACCCCATTGCAAAACAAGTCACAAGGTCAAGCCCAACATCACTGGGGTAGGAAAATATGTTCCTCCCATGGAGATGAAAGAGAACAGAGTGAATATTGGCTGAACAAAATTTAAATCTACCACATGCAGCTTATAAACTGAGTCACCATTAATGGATGTCTAATGCATAGTTCAAATGGAAAATCTCTAGTCAAGTAGCAAAAAACAAAGGAAAA
>NW_007726486.1:161219-162687 GCF_000696425.1 Galeopterus variegatus | reverse complement strand
TAATGTAATTGGCTCCATCCCTGCTCATATGGATATGAGTGCATGCATGTGTATGTGTGTGCAAAAAAAAAAGATTTCTTTTAGAAACAATTTTTTAAGATTATGTTGCTATAGTTCAGAAGACTTGCTCAGTTCATATCCTAACGCATGTTTTTCTGAGTTCCTCCTCTCTGTGAACACAGATAGTCTCTCCACATCAAGTTTCTCCAGTAAGACCCCACAACTGCCAAGCTCCCACCTTCCCACCCATCATACATGATTAACCAAGGGTTAATTCCAAGTGGGACCAATCAAATGATTTCTCCTGGACTTTTAAAATTAAATATAGAAGGCATTGTTCAGCGTAGATTGTTCATCTGATGAAAGGACCTGGTACACACTGGGCCTAGCCATTACGTACTACAAAGCTTGCTTCAGGAGTGGGTGAAGCAGATAGCAGAGAAATGAAGGAAGACCTGACTTTGTTCCTGGAGCTTTTTGTTTCCTGATCTGTCTCTTATGAAGCCTGACAATTCTTGGGCTCTATGAGGTAACCTAACATCACACCAATTAATTGAATATATTGTGAATAAGCTATACTGATATTCTGTTTCTTATATCCAAAATAACCTTGGTTAAAAACAGAAAGTTTTTGTGTTTAGGTTTGAAGTGAGTATTATCAATACCCACCAACAGAGAGCAGTAAAATTATCAAGTATTTTTAGTTCACTGCCATTTATAGAGTTTGTCACTTGTAACATCTCATTTTAGTTTCAACAAAACTAAACTGAACTGAACTAAATTCAACTCTGTGAGGTAGGCAGGGTATATAGGATTATATACATTTAATATTTAATAAAGAACTGATGAATTCTATAAATAGATATATAAACTTTTTAATAAATTTACTCAGGTAACAGCGAGTGCTTCTAGATTATGTATTTTCTCTTCTTTACCAGGACTCCTAAGATATCTAAAATGCAGGATGAGCTCACTTACTAGGTCTCATTCTTTGTGGTTGAATTAGCAAAAAAACATTATGTAGCACATTCACCTAATTGTGAAGCCCAGATATCCACTGAATTTCCTTTGTTTACCTAATCTTTTTTTAAAAAGTGAAAGGTTTGTGTGTTGCTTTTTGTGCTTGTTCACTAATGTTATGACTCTACTCTGTACCTTCTGGCTGTGCAGCAAGTGGCTGTCCTTTGCTACCACCCACGACCAGTGGAAATTCTTGTCATGGTCCACATGATGTGCTGCTGTTCCACTTTGCTCAATTTTCAGAAGATATGGAGCAGAACTCAGCTGCTCCTTTTGTTTTCCCAAGGCCAGCACATAAGAACTCGATATGCATGTACATTTTCTTTACTGAAGAGTTAAGATAACTTCAAAAGGGAATTTTGGGCCGGCCGGTGGCGCACTGGAGAGTGCACCGCTTGGCGGCGCTCCCGCCGAGGGTTCGGATCCCATGTGGAGACCGGTTCCCGCC
>NW_007726486.1:159532-160600 GCF_000696425.1 Galeopterus variegatus | reverse complement strand
TAGAACGTTATTATAAGGACCATATAAATTAACATATCCAAAGGGTTTTAGCCCAGTACTTTCATGTGGTGTTTAATTAATACCACCATCACTGCCATCATCATCGGCATCACAGTTGCCATTACCATCACCAAATTTTTATATAATGGATATGAGCCTCAGACTCAGGGTTTGGTGAATATCCTGACTGCCATTTCGTGGCCACCTGCAATTTATTTAACCTCTCTATGACACATTATCTGTGAAATGAATATATGAATAATAGATTATTAAATAGTTGTGAAGGTTTAATTGTTATATACAAATGCTTGGAAAGTTCCTGTTGTGTAATAGGCACAATATGTGTTCATTATTTTTATTATGATTATAATCCACATGCATTGCCCCATGTCAAAGTCACATAAGTGCAAGTGGCTACCTTAGGTTTGCCCAAATGACAATGAAATCCATCTCCGCTCAATGCCAAAGCTTGACTGTGAACATCTGCCTCATAGATAAATGATGTATAGCACACAATTAGCATTTCCTGATCAACATTCTCACCTTTGTGACCCTGGTCTGTTCCTTTCTTTAACAAATGGAACTATTAAAGCAAACACATTTATCAAGAATGGAGTTAACATAATCTCTCAGCTACATCTACACCCAAAATGAGAAAGGGAAAACAATTTTTTTTTTCCANAAAAAAAAAAAGGGAATTTCCATAGAAACTGGAAAATCTTAAAGGTCTGGCCAACTTTCAATTTTCTAAGTCTATATATGGAAAAAAATCTGAATACTGAGGACTTCCATAAAAATGGAAGTCCTCTGTGGATACCTGTTCTAACCTTCAAATTATTTTCCTCTCATAGGTGCATATACCCTCCCAGAGAATGTCCTGATTCAGATCTTTTCCTCCAAATCTCACTTTCATTCCCTCAGAAAAACTCCAATTTTCCTCATAGGATAAAATCATACTCTCTAGATTTATTAAATGTTTGCCTCACTTTCTTCAGCTCTACCTATCTTAGAACGTTATTATAAGGACCATATAAATTAACATATCCAAAGGGTTTTAGCCCAGTACTT
>NW_007726486.1:155804-157841 GCF_000696425.1 Galeopterus variegatus | reverse complement strand
ATTAATTTTTCACTTGAATGAGAGTTACACTGGGAAGTTCTAACTGGCCTTAAACTAGAATCTAGGTTTCCTAAATGTCTTCTTTTCATAATCACTGATAAGATTTTTTTATATTCATAAAACTAAGCACATTATTTTTAAGAACATGTAGTAATGTAATACAATGATATTGTACTTGTCTAATTGTCTAATACTAATTTTAATTTTTTGCTTAAGGAATGCTTATAAATTGAAGCATGGAGAAATAGGTAAAAACTAAAAGATCTTCCTGTATTGGTAAGTACAGACAATTTGAGGATCTTAATATTTAATTTACTGTAGCCCTTCCAATGGAATCTTTCCATAAGATGCTGAAAGCTATAATATGTGTTGTGAGGAATCAAATAAAAATTCTGTGTAAATAAATTTTAAATATTTATTGTAGTCCGTTCTTAAGTCTTTCTTCTTTACCGCCACCATCATTAACATTTTGAGGTTTAATTTAGTTTTGCTTAAGCAAATTGCAATAGAAATGATTCAGTCACCCAAATAAATGCATTCCAGGAAATTGAAGCTTATAGTTATTTATTCTGAGATGCAAGTATTCCTTAGAGGGATGCTTTAGAATCTAGTAGGGTTTGCCAGGTGTTCTAACTCGGATATACTCTTGACTACCATGTCATCCAAGCACACTGCCAAATAAGGGCTCTTCTATTAGTGACTCCCCATGGTGCACTGCAACACGGTACAAGTGATTGAATATAAAAAGGAAATGGACCATATTCATATGATTTTCATCTATACTAATAGTGGAATGTTTTGTCAGATCATCTTCTCAATAATACCAGCAGATAGCATGCATAGCTTATGTTAAATTTAGAGGATATTTCCTTCCAATACCTTGACAAATAAAGTAAATTTTTTTTAGTGTGTTGTATTTCTAATTTGGCTGTTTTCTGTGCAGACTATAAGTCCTTTATATTCTGATACTTGTTATGAATTTAAATATCAAAATCATAATAGTCAAGAAGTTGCATAATTAAAAAAAATTATTTGTTAAGACTATTTAGTCTCATACTGTATTTTCAGTTATAAGAGCTGAATCTTATATTTGTAGTATTGTCAGAAAATCTGACTTCTAGTACTAATTCCCCCACAAACTATGCAGCTAACTTGTGCAAGCCACTTAATATCCCATTCCCTTAGTTGTCCCATTCCTCAAATGGAAATAACATGATCTATCATTTCTGATGTGCTCCAAAGATCAATATATGTATGTGAACAAATTTAAGTGCATAAAATACTAACAATTATAAACCATTATCCGAATATAATGTGCTTCTAAGTCACTATGAGTCTTGGCTTTTGATTTGTCCATACCTTTTAGCATGAAAGAAATGTTAAGTATCATTAAATATGTTTCACCTGGTAACTATTGATGACTGTCTCTAAATATTCTCATATTGGTCCAAATNTTTTCCTTAACTCTTGCTTCTTTTTGATTCTCCAAGCAGCAAAGATGGTGCTAAAACTTTGTTGCTGCCAATGTTTAGTTCTGCATTTTCCCACATGTCTTTTGTACATATTTATTCCTGAATGAAATGTCTTATTTTTTGTTTGGTCTGCTCAGGACACAAAAAAAATATGCACTGTCTTATTTTATGCATTTTTATAAATCTAGCTTTTTTTTCTTTATAGCGTATTTGCAGTATTGAAATTTTCTTAAGATAATTAAGGCTCAAGTAGCATTAGAAAAACAATAAGTGACCTCCCATGACTGCACTGGTATTCTGCCATTCTTATATAGTTGAATTACACTTCAATAGTTTCAACATTCATGATTTGATCATCATAAGCACACATAAATTTAAAATTGGCTAATAATCGTGCTAACCATACATGATTGCAGGGCCCCAAGGCATAAACAAAAAGGGGCAAAGGTCAAAGGAAAGAAAAAAATGGAAAAAATGCTCCCAATCCCCTCCCGGTCCAATCAACTGTCTAAAGAAAATAATTTAGGTGCTTCAAAGAGAAGTTAAAGTTTTTGTTCAGCTAGTA
>NW_007726486.1:139373-155040 GCF_000696425.1 Galeopterus variegatus | reverse complement strand
AGTAGTACAAGTCCTTGTGGTTTGGCTCAGTTAGCAGTTTTCTTTCTTTAACTGCTCCAAAGAATGTGGTTACAACAGCTGGAGATTATTCTGTTTTTTTCGGCCTCTTGCTCAGTATCTTTGGTACAATTCCATCTCAATAACTGCCAGGATATTTATTTTGAGAGATGTATTTGCAAGTCTGTGGTTTGTTGGTCAAGGTTCAGGAGGAAGAAGGTAGAAAAAAAGAAAAAGAAAAAGAGAGAGAGAGAGAGAAGGGAGGCAATGGAAAATATGGAACAAGGTAATCATTGAAGGTCACAGAAATGGGGGATTGTCTATCATGTCTGTTTTAATCCTTTCACATGTCTTTCCTTAAAATTCTGAATTTCATTGCCATCAAATAAACGATCGCTTTGAGTCTAAGAAAATATGTTAGGATTCAATGAAAGTTTATGACGTTTACAAGTTCTTTGGATCTTTCTGCTAGACTGTATTTTAGAGCCCCTTTCAGTTATACTCCATAACCTAGATATGAGTAATGTCATTTATTAACGCTAATCATGTGCATAACTAAAGTCTTGATGCTCCCACATTTTTACAATATAGAAGGCCTAGCTCTGAATGTCTGAGCCCCTTTCAGTTATACTCCATAACCTAGATATGAGTAATGTCATTTATTAACGCTAATCGTGTGCATAACTAAAGTCTTGATGCTCCCACATTTTTACAATATAGAAGGCCTAGCTCTGAATGTCTACTGTAAGGAAGTTACTACACAGAAAAGCTAGTAACTCAATTACTGAAAAACATTTTATCCCAGAATGCATTAGCAAAACAATTCTTCCTCTTCTGCTTCTGGTATATTTCAGTAGTTTGAGCAGATTTGAATTCACATATGGTTTTAATAAATCCAAAAGATAGAACAGAATGGAATGGAAACTTTAATGACTTGGGAATGAACCTCTTATAGCTTGAAAGTTAACAAGGGGCTTGGTGGTTTTCAGTTTTACTCTCTAGAGTTCAAAGGACAATTTTATCTGGACTGTAACACAATGTTTTAATTTACAAATAGTCTGCTTCTACAACTATCTATTTTTTGCTCCAGCTCTCTTTGAAAGAATGAAAGGTCTTTGGCAACAATTCCTATTTCTCTTCTATATGGCCAGTACATACTGGTCCCATTGATTCCAGAACAAACTTTCTCTTGTCTTCTCTCAAAATGTTGCCTTAGAACTCATTTTGACACTTCAAAATTTTTCAGGATGAAAACACTGCTAAAACATTTGGAAACTGTGTTAGTGTTTATCCAACTGAATATATCTTTACTTGATTTCCTTATTATAAATTGTAATGTTTTTCTGAATATTACCCTAATTGTACTGGAATGTGTTAACTGGTTAACTCTGGAAATTATTTCATCACTATTTTTTGTTTAGAATAACTAGACTTTGAACTAGAACCTCTCTGGGGTTCTTGCTGTTTCAGAAAATGTATGAAAAAGATAGTAATTTAGCACCATGTGCCTTATAATTAACTTAATCATTGTCAGCATGTAGCTATAAACCAAATACCAATTAGTCCTATTTGTATATCCATGGGCTTTTCTGGTTGAGTTTGAGTTAAAGTTTCTTATTTGTGCAACTTACAGCCTCCCCAGTGTGCAAGGGAAAATGTTTTTTTTTAACATTTTTAAATGTGCAAATTAACTGCATATTTAGTTTTACTATGCTAATGAGCTGAACTGATAAGTTCTTATTAGCAAAAGACAGGTTTTGTAATGCTTAAAATTCAACAAATGTAGGAAAGCAGTCTGTGAAATGCTTCAACAGTCCGTGAATGTTGGTTAGGTATTATCTCAGATTCAGTTACTGTTTAACAATCATTTAATCCCTACAGCTTCTTGTATTTAACTAAAGCCTATTTTCCGAATTGAAGAAAGCATATATATCAAAATGAACTGCATTCATATATTAAGACAGACACAGAGAAAAAGCAGTACATATATGCTGAGAGAAGTACATTATCCTGAAAAAGATTCAAAAATATTGAGAAAGGCACCCATGAATACACAGAGCAAGTCATATACATGCAAAGAAACCCACAAACATCCAGAGAAACAAACATAATCAGAAAAAGCAAAACAATACAAAACCAAACAAAAACATATTCGGGTTCAATAAATATATTTGAAAGCCCTGTAGAAATATAATACATGTTCACCAAAATCTGTTACCTCATCTTCTGGGAACACTGACTATATTTCTCAGCCTCCCTTGTAGATGTGGCCATGGGACTGAGTTCTAGAGAATAGAATGAGAGAGAAGGGAACAAGTTCCACTTCCAAGTTTGGCTCATAATGACCTCCTATGTGCCTGTCTCCTCTGCCTGAATGGGGGGGAGACAGGTCTATGGTAACCTTGGAAACTCTATGTTAAAGATGGCAGTGCTGTGGTTGGGGCTTGAGCCCCTCCTGGACTTCCTTCTCTACCATTTTGCCATACACCTTCAACTAGTAACGGAAAGAAATAAATACCTTGGATTGTTAAGTGGAAAGAAATATATGTCTACGGTATTGGAGCCATTATACATTTTGATCTGTTACTTTGACCTAGAATACTTGAGCTAATACAGTAAAAGAGATACAGCCCTAAAGGTTATCTTTCCAGGTTCTGGTCAACTTTTCTGTTTTCATTCTAGGATTGTCAGAACTTGTTGAATAGAAGAAATTGCTTTGATAGATTTGTCTTCAACTACCACGAAGCCTGTGTATTACAGGCCAAGTAACCGGGCTGAATGAAAGAGGTAGGATAGTATAGTATAAATAGCATTGGACTAGAAATTAAAAGGTATCATTGCTATGTACGATACCTCCTGCCTAATGACATAAACAAGTGACTTTTTCTAACTAGAACTCCTTCTATTTTTGTATTTGTAAGATGTGAGCACTTAAAATGATCACCAAATCTTTATCATACCACAGTTATTATTCTGTGATTCCGTGATTCAAAAGAGCTCAAAATATTACAGAGATTCTTCTCTGTAAAAAAGACAATAAAATTAAAGAAGTGAAAAATAATTATATCACATGCGTTGTTTCTCTTCTATTGTGTCTGGGAGTCATGAGAATCTTTATCATACCACAGTTATTATTCTGTGATTCCGTGATTCAAAAGAGCTCAAAATATTACAGAGATTCTTCTCTGTAAAAAAGACAATAAAATTTAAAAAGTGAAAAATAATTATATCACATGCGTTGTTTCTCTTCTATTGTGTCTGGGAGTCATGAGACTTGAG
Source organism: Galeopterus variegatus (assembly GCF_000696425.1). Classification (NCBI taxonomy): domain Eukaryota; kingdom Metazoa; phylum Chordata; class Mammalia; order Dermoptera; family Cynocephalidae; genus Galeopterus; species Galeopterus variegatus. Next base: position 151,764 of record NW_007726486.1, on the reverse strand, counting down.
CTCTAATCACGATCTAAACCTAAGCTAGTACCTCTACTGTCTCATTTATTACTATTCTAAAATGATAGGGACATGAGGACCATTTCTAGAACTATTTCCAAATCTAATGCACCATGGCACTAGGAGCTAGGATAGCAAGTGTTAATACTCAGGAATAATTTGCTTACTGGAAGCTTTGTTAAATATACCCTGCTTCTGTGAACAAACCACTAATTTAGAAAATGATCTGGGTTTTGAAACAGGACCTGTGTAATAATGAGCAAATTGCTTAACCTCTCTGAACCTTATTGTCCTCAACTCTAAATAGGGGTTAACAGTGCCTCCACTGTTGTTACGAGAATTAAATGAGATTAGAAACGTGAAAGTTCCTGGTTTAGCCCTTGCCCCACAGTAACCCGTCAGCATGTGTGTTGGCTTAATCCCCAGTTTACTGTGAAAAGTGTATGCTGCACAGCAGACTCAGCTCTGTCCCAAACACATTCGAGTTGCTGTGAAACATTCAGAATGGTTAACAGAGGAGTAAATATTGGCACAACATGCAGGTTGTGAGAGCAAGACAAAATGGAGATATGCCATTTTAAAATTGACACTGATCATAGATGACTATTATCTTGGAGTTATGTAATTTAAGCTTATAGAGAAAGTGAAAATAATTGCTTTCAGTAATATCTTTTTCAATATTAAGCAACTGTTCGCTTTCAAAGTAGTAAAGATAATTGATATTTCCTGGTCACCTACTAAATGCTACAGGTGTGTTTTCTTTGTTACAGAATTTAATCTTCACTATAAACCTTTCAAGGGAGGTTCCTCTCCCCCGTTATTTAGGTAAGAAAATAAAGGATCAAAGATCCTATGTCCCCTGCTCAGGACCACATGTTGAACTCAAGGTAAAATGAAAACCCACATACAGAGCCTAACACAAGAAAGTTGGCTTCAAAGGCTATTTTGTTTTTATGGTGTCACATTGACTTTAAATAATAAAGTTCACAGTATCTCTAAGTCATTGTGCTTTAATTCACCAGCTATTATTGTATTCATTGTTTCTATAAGTGATTTTATCTATTAAAACTCAGAAAAACAAATCCCATGGTGGGGAGGTGCAGGCAGTACAGCAACTTATAGGCTTACTAATCTTTTCTAAATAGTTCTTTGCGTTATGAAGTGCACAACTGTCCCAGAATATTTAAATATATTTATTTATTGGCACAAAGTGAGGAAGTACTGGAAGCATTCTGATGTGTGGTCGAGTCGAATATAACATGGTTAGCATAGACAGAAAATAAGAGAAACTTGTGACAGTTCCTTTGCATGACGTCATTTGGTTTTTGTTAGTAAAAATCTATAAATGACATATGTTTATCCATTTGTGAAGAAGGTAAAGCCAAAATTTGCACCAGGTCTCTCTGCATAGTCTCCTAAAGGAAGGCCCTTTGTAAGTGATGATGTGTCAAAAGTCACAAAAAACTGTTAAAATTCTACTTCTGCTGAGAAAATAGTGCACTTGATGGATATGTGTGTGAAATGTATTAAATCCAGATGAGAGTGGTATTTCTGTCTCCATTAGCAACAAACACCCAAGAGAATGAAATGTTTAACTTAAAGAAAAGATTGTTTGTGATCAGAATGGCAATTTCCTCAAGAGAGGCCAAATGCAGACAACTATACCACCTGGATATGCCTCAAAATTTTAGTTCTCACCATTCCTCTGAATCATTACATGTGCACAAGTAGATGACTTCAGAGACAGTTTTACTCTTATGTCTGGAAAGAATTTCTTCATTTTTAAACAATATTCTTTTTTTAACAATGTTCTTTCAAGAATTGTTATTCACAAAACTTATGTTCTATGAAATTGTTGTCATCAAACATCCATATTAACCTCATTTTATTATAGGTAAATTTTTAAGTACTCTTGAATCTCTGGCTCACCCAGCAGAGTTCTTATATATGTACCATTTGTATACCAGTGGGCTCCATACTCAGATTAGGACAGGTTTTCATGTGCTTGTCCATTGCATGTCTCTATCAGATGACTCAGTTGAACAACTCAACCAGGTGAAATTCTTGGGTAGTTGTCATGACTGAAATGGGTGGCTGTATCTACACTGAGGTGTTTTGGTTTATGACTTGTCAAAACAAAAATAATAAAAATAACAAAAATGAGGGCCGGCCCGGTGGCGCAATGGAGAGTGCGCCGCTTGGGAGCACGGCGGCGCTCCCGCCGAGGGTTCAGATCCCATGTGGAGACCGGTTCACACTCACTGGCTGAGCGAGGTGCGGGCACAACACCGAGGGTTGCGATCCCATTGCCGGTCCCCGGTTACGGGCGCGACACCGAGGGTTGCTATCCCGTTACCGGTCAGTAAAAAAGACAAAAATAAATAAATAAATAAAAATAAAAAATAAAAAGGTATTCTGCCTATGTTTGCAAATGATTTAGTTACCATTATTCATGTAAGTTGAATATATTCTTCAAATTTGAATGCAAAATCAAAGGTCACATTTTTAAAAAATCAATACTTAACTTAGTCCAAATAAAAGTTACTGAACTGAAGTTACAATTTTAAGCTTAAAAACATCTTTATAGAGGATCAACTAATTATTGTCATTTTTTATAATAAAGAGTTCTTTATATATTTTCCATATAGTATGAGTCCTATTATTTGATGTGAAAGAAATTTTTTAAAATATTAATGGCTTAGAGCAAACTTTTTAAATTTTTTTCTCACAATGCCACAAGTCAACAATTTGGGCTGGGCTCAGCTGAAAAGTTCTTCTGTTGATCTCAGCTGAGATCATTCATGTGGCTACAATAATCTGGTGGCTTAACTGGAACTGAATGATCTAAGGTCAACTAAATCGTTTGTTGAGTGGTTGGTGCTGGCTGTTGGCTGGGACATTGAGGGCAATCTGGCCATTTGTTCTCTGATATCCCAGTAAATGAGTCTAGACTTCTTCATGCGACAATGTCAAAGAAGCAAAAACAGGACAAACCACAAAAGTGTAAGTGCTTTTCAAACCTCTGCTTTCTTCACATTTGCTAATGTTCCATTGGTCAAATTATGTCTCATGGCTAAGCCCTGATTCTTAATGGAGGGACTGGAATGCCACATCGGAAAGAGGTATTCATATAGACAGTTGGTTCTCTAATCACAAATTATTTACATTCCCCCACATGTGGAACATCTTCACCCATATCCAATGAGTGACACCAAAGTGTTCTCTCTTCTCACAATTATTATTTCTGCTCAGGTTTTCTCATTCCTTTCTTTTGTTTCCCCCTACTCGCTGAAATTTCATTTTATTTCTTAGACAACATGCTTTCTGTTCTGGTCTTAGACATATGGTCTCACCTTGGGAGGTTGTAGAGATTTGTGGGCAGTTGATTCAGGAGAATTAGGATTCTGGGTGCCTTGGTTGAATGTCCCCGCAAAACTTAATACCTGTTATAACCATTGAGGGTGGGAAATCCTATTATGCTAATTGAAAGGTGGGGCCTTAAAAAGGTGTTTAAGTTGATGGTTTAAGGGTGTCATGAGCATGGTTCTGAGGGATTTAAAAAGAGAGTACATGAGAGTCTCTCTCCTCCACCATTTTCTGCCATGTGAGTCCCCTGTATTGCTGTAAAGCCACCACCAAAGAAGATCCTCAACAAATCTGTTCCCTGGACTTTGGACTTGCCAGCCTCCAAAACTGTAAGCAATAAATTTTGTTTTCTTACAAATCATAATCTGATTTATCAGGAGAGGACAAAATAAACATACCTGTATTTTTCTTCCACAACTGCTTTTGTGATATGCCTTCTTTCCTACCAACTGGATGATATCTTGGGTAGATCTTCTAGCTTTGAGGAATTGGAAAAGCAGCGTTTTGGGGTATTAGAAAGTCTAATCAAAATTGAAACAAAGTTTTCATTTCACATCTAATTTAAAGCTTCCCTTCTTCCCTGAGCTAAGACCTGAATCCCAAATTACATATATTAGCATTGGACAAGGGGGAAGTGGTTGATCATTCATCCACCAAGGGCAGAAAGGAAAATGGGAAGATTAAAAGTGAGGAAAATGGCAACATCTTTCTTGTCTGCTGCTGCTGCTGTGATTTGACTTTGCTGACAACAGTGTTGCAAAAACACAAATATATGCTATTTCTCTGGCAAAGCACTATTGTGGGTTATTCCTTCTCCTATAAAACTTTACCCAGCAATTCTTGAACAGATGCAATACCTCTTCAGATGACTTCTACATCCCTAGCACCCTTACCTCTTATTCCTGTTATAGCCCTTCCTTCTGGTTGAATCATCACCACAGCCATCTTTTGAGTGTGGTCCTTTCAAGAAGGCTAGGCTTGGCTGCTTTCTGTACTGACCACTCTGCCCCTAAGGAACCCAGACCCAACAAACTCTGGGAGCATAGGCCATTCCCACTGTTTTCTGGGGCAGTGTCTGCCAAGGTTTCTCCTTCAGCCTTTAAAAGTAAGAGTCAAGGATCAGTCCCTATATATTCCAAACTTGAGGCAAAGGTCAGTTCTTCCAAAATCTTCTACACCATGCTTTGCTCTGGTAGCACCATGAGATGGGCCTCTGAGTTTCTGAAGGAGGAAAAGCATCCCAGTAGGGAAAGATGTCAATCTTCATTTACTTCCTTTCTGGTGAGCATTTTACTATCTTACGATTGATTTTCTAGCTTCCTCCCTGGTTTGGTTTGTGTAGGAACACCTCCCTCCTCTCCCCCAAAGAGAGGAGGAAAAATGTCTCAGTGCTCTAAATGGGAAAAGCCTGTTGAACAGCTGTTACTTAAATATTTATCTATTTTTCCTTCTACACACTTATGTTCGATTTCTAACATAGCACGCTTTCTGAAGTAACTATTGCTGCTGTCCTTGTTTGTCATTTGTCTATTCTATGTGGGTTTACATATTTGCATGTGCATGATGATGCATACCAGGATACACTTTTCTCAGCCTTATCAGAAAAATGTAAGATTCTTCTTTTTATTCTGCTGTACTTTGTGATTGGTGCTGTCCAGCATGTGCTGGACTCTCATTTTCTTTGCTGCATCAACCAAGGCTCTGTATTTACAATGCTTTTTTGTTTCAATTCTCTTTGCCTTATTCCCTCAAGAATGTTTTGCTTCTAAGATCACTGAGTCTCTAAGACTAAGCTTAAGAGAGCTTCTTGTACTCTAATGAACCCCACCCTTGGGCAGGAACACGGCTTGGTGATCTCAGTCTCACATGGTGTTTCTGACCTTGCTTTTCACCTTGACTACTGGACGCTTAATCACTATGTTAGTCTGTTTCTGTTGCTTATAACAAAATACCTAAAACTGGGCAATTTATAGATAAATGAAATTTGTTTCTTACAATATTGAAGGCTGGGAATGTCCAAAGTTCAGGGGACACATCTGGTGAGGGCCTTCTTCTTGGTGGTGTCTCTCTATAGCAACTCAGGGTTTTACATGGTGAGCATGGCTTGAGCAAGAGAGAGCTAGCCTTTTCACTTGCCCTCCTTATAAAGCCATCAGAACCATGCCCATTGCTCCCTGAATGGATCAATCCATTCATGAAGGCACAGTCCTCAGAACCTAATCCCCTCTTAAGGGCCCCACCTTTCAAATATCACAATTGGATTTCCCACCCTCTTAGCACTGTTACAATGGGGGTCAAGCTTTAGTGAGTTTTGGGGTGATGTTCAATCCACAGCAACCACCCAGCACAGCCTGGTGTCCTACTGACTGTCACATCTCTGCACTGCTTTCAGCCTTGGGCCATGAGTTTTCACATCTCTCCTGACTCTTCCTAGCTGTCATCAGACATACTCTGAAAATCTTTGTTTATTCTACTCTCAAGAATCCTGACTTCAGGTAGAAATGGATAGAATTTAGGCTGCAAAAGTAAATTGTCATTTTAGGAAAAGCAGGTTAATGTTTCTTTTTCTTTTTTTCATGTTTTCTTTACAAACTTGTTTCCTAAGAATTGTAAGGTAGGTGATAGCATATCCATATTGAATATCCAAAATTTCTAGCTCTCATTTCAGTCACTTGAAAACGAAGCAAAATGAATAAATAAAATAAAACCATCTTGCACTTTTAACTTATTCTGCACTAAAAGTGCCTGGGTTATACTAGTATTCAAAACCATACCCATAGATGAGAATGGGTCCTTACTTTTCTATTTTAGATGTCAGGCATAAGAGAGTGTTGCTGATCTTTGATAAACTCTATCACTCAATCCTTCTATATTGTTATAGTCTGGACAGTATTGAAATTATTCAAGTGTGTTCCTGCAAGTGTCCAGCCAAAACTAAAGGTATGGAAAATACCACCCTAAAGTACACCCAGTTGAAGTTGTCACAGCCCCATCTGTTCCAGTCTGCTTTCTTTCCCTTAGGTAGAATATACTGCAAAAATATTATATAGAAACAGAGCTATTTTATTCAAAATTTAAATAAAATCTCTGAGTTTATCAAAGTCAGAAGTAGCCTGAATTGATTGCATCAGTAGGGGGTGTAATATTTTTAAATGGCTTTGTAATCAAGGGTCCCCTAGGTACAGGTAGACCCTCATTGGCATCATGTAATTTCCAGACACTGGCATGAGCTCTAACAATGTGTTCACGTGGCTTTATATTTTCATAAAATTTGCAAAAGTGTGATATTTAACTGCAATTGTATATGTTTGCTATTCCTTTACACTCCAACATCTCCCTAGCTGTCCTTCACCTCTTGTCTGGTGGCTTTGATGTGGCAGAGGCATAGCTAAGGTGAAGGGGAGTTATAAACCTGTTTAGTTTGGGTTTAGTGGTTCTCAGACACTTCTGCATATAGCTCAGGAATTGTTAGCCATCCATTCAGATGTAGGAATGGCTTCAGAATGCTCTTGCCACCCAATGCTGACCCACTGGATTTGTGACCAATTCTGCAAGGTCAGAAGCCAGACAGCTTTGTGAATGTGTACCATGGCATCTGACATCAGCAGTAAGTGGCTACAGGTTGGAATTCGCTTCAAAGTGTATTTAGCATTAGTTACTCAACAAGAAGCTTTAAAATGCTCTATCTTACAGCTCATTTATGAAAGAATCTTGAGAGACGATTTTCCAAATTTGACAATAATCCAAAAAATGTATTTGATATTACCAGTAATAAGGTGTAAAGCTGAAGGGAACTTTTCTAAAATCTATGAATAATAAAATATTTCAATCAACCAAAGATTAAATTATCTGAGAAAAGATTGAATTATCTTACTATTATTTCTAAGGAAAATAATAGTACAAAAAGCTATCATATGAAGAGGTGATCAGAGTATGCAGCCAAATTGGGGAAAAAAACGTATTTAAAATGCATAATAGAGGTGTCTCAGGCAGTTTACAAATTTAAAAATATTGTTATTTCTATGGATTTCATGATATTTGTGATTTTTTTTTTAATTATAGTTTTTCATGATTTCTTTTTCAAATTCACACATAATTTTTATTGTATTTTCTTCTAAAGAGTGTGTCAAAAATAGCATAAACTTCAGGTCCCCAAAATCTGGATATAATTATAGTTTTTCATGATTTCTTTTTCAAATTCACACATAATTTTTATTTTATTTTCTTCTAAAGAGTGTGTCAAAAATAGCATAAACTTCAGGTCCCCAAAATCTGGATATGCCCCTGCATATCCAGGATATATAGGTGTGTAGATATATACATATAGATGATAGATAGATAGACAAATAGAAAAGGTGAACAGCTCTCTTAATTCACTTCAGCTTCTAGGAAGTAAATGCAGACAGTACCCGAACCATATAGGACTTTATGGATTAAAATCAATACTTCAGTGCAACTGGCTGGCACTTAGGAGGTAACTAGGAGCCAGTGCAAAAACACACAGATGGATGATTCACATAAAGCAAATCTCCTAATGGAGTTCATGTGAAAATTAAGACAATAACAACAACATTCCATTTAAGAAAATTATCTAGAGAAGTCAATCCCCTCAACAAAACCCTGGGACACATTAACAGGAGAGTCAATCTACCCTTTTCTGTAATTGACTCTATGCTGTTAGTGAAGGGGAGATGGATTTAGGAGCCAGTGGATTTGGAGAGGACTTTGTCTGAGGATAGATTTATGATTAGTAAGACTTTTCAATCTGAATACTTTACTACTTTGACACAATAAAAAACCATTTTTAGAAAATAGAAATTCTAGTTCTGATTTTAGTTTTTGTTTTTTAAGGTCTTTTATGACTTCTAGGTTACCACTGGCTGTGATGTTTGAATGAGGTATCTTCATTGTCTCTCTGCTTCTCATAAGTTTACAGCCTTCAGAAAGAACATGCTTTGGGATAAAACCCAATTTACAAAGAGGGACCTGAGGGGCTAATCTTTAATATCCTTGAACAGGAAAATTTCAGTTGTTAATAAGTTCTGAGCAACATTTATACTTTTGAATAAAAATCAAACTTTCTTCTTTCTTTTTAATAAACTAATATTTGAAAAATAATTTTTTAAAATCATGACCACACAGCATAAGATTTAAAAAGCTCCGGAGGTAATCAAACCTATATTTGTATGCCTATGCTGACAATACCCTTTTTCAGATGAGACCTCAGGCAAGTGGCTTAAACTCTCTGGGCCTCATTATATTCATATTTAAAATAAGTATAATGGAATGTAAATCTTATCCTGTGGTGAGGGTTAAATGTGATCCCAGATGAAAATGTTTTCAACACAGGGTTTTACGAAATAATTAAGGGTACTGTAGAACTTCAACTTTTTATTTTCAAAGTTAATTAAAGTTAACTTGTTACTAAAATATCAGGGAAAAAGTTCTTAAAAGAATCAGGATGAGAAACTAACACAATCGTGAAAATTCAAGAAATAAAAATCAAGTGCGATACCTGCTAACTCAGATGAGTTGAGTTTTGTTTTGTTTTCAAAAAAAAAAAAGAATAGGATGGAGAGCAAACAAGAGTATTTTTCCATGGTAGAGTCCACCTTCCCAGGCCCAGTCAGTGCTCCTCAGGAGTAGTAACACTTTGAGATAATTGAAAGTCATGGGAGTCTCCTCTGTTTCATAGATGGCTTTTAATGTCTTGAGCAAGAAAATGAACAATTCATTCCATTTCCTTTGTTTTTAGGGGGTTTGTATTTCCGACATTTCAAGAAGGAAACAAATACTATACCCTGCTCTAAAGGACTGTGACTTAAAATGTATTACACATACACACAAATACACAAACACATTATATTTCTATTCTTTTTTCTGGTAGAAACAGAGAGGAAATGAGACTTAAAACTTTGTAGATGATGAATGAAATAATGATTTTGTTTTATCCTTTCTATTATTTATAGTTGTGCTTGCCTTTTCTTCAAAGGAATCCACATAAGGGACTTATTACTATGCAAGTTATAATTTTTTTTTTAAATTTAATCCAGGGATTTCACGCAACTGAATTTTTTAAGAAAATACAAAAATTTTTAAATAGTGATATTCTAAATGTCCTGAATTTGTCTAAATTCTATATCACTGACCAATAGCAACAGCTACAAAACAATAAAAGTAACTATTTTCATTGTTTGGGTGCTCAAGTACTTGGTTAAGTAACGTCCAAGACTGAAATTTAGGTATCTGTTTGGAACCCTTTTTCTTGGAAACCAGCCATCATTCTGTAAAGAAATCCAAATAGCTAAGTGCAGAGGGCCAGGTTGAGAAAACTGAGGCTTATGGATAAAAGACCCAGCTGAGCTCCCACCCACAAGCTCTCCCTAACTCTTGGTCATGCAAATGAGACCACTTAGGACCTCTCAGTCAGCACAGCATCCCAGAAAATGCCACGTGAGTCAGAAGAACTTCCCAGGCAACTCACAAAATTAGAAAAATAATACGTTATTGTGATTTTAAGAGACTAAGATTTGAAGTCATCTGCCACACATGAATAGATAATTAAAATAATGGGTATGTAGCTTAGATTGTTTTCTGAGACTGGCCGCCCACACTTTTATACATAAACAAATGAATTTATGTATATTGAATAATATACTGTCCTTAAGTGAGTAAACATGAATTTTATTTTGATGCTCAAAAAAGTAATACTATGTAAGCAATCAGTGCTGTTACTGATGGGGATGGGGAAACATTATTTTATCCTTTATTCAACAAGAATTTGGGGGACTCAGCTGTAAAAACGGCATAGTTCTTTGCACTGGGGAGGAAGACGGGGACTCTGTCCTTAATATTCTCATAGCGAAAAAGATGGACAATCGCACTTCAGACATAGAGAATGTGGGACATTGAAGAACACAGCCCACTACCTTGAAGATCAAGGGATCTTCACATCCCTTGAGCCCACTTGTGAATTTGGCCTCAGCTACTCTTGAAGTTTGTTTGTGAGTTCAGACTCCCATGGCCGTGGCAGGGATCCACCTCAAGCTCTTGCTGCCCATCTTTCTGCTTTTTAATCTCAGGGTCTTTTCTAAAACAGTGGAGACCTGTGCCTGCACATTCAAGAGAATTCATGCTAGAAGAGACAACCCTCAAACAATGAGGGAAGGTAGGCGCTCCACCCTTCACATGACAGTTCCAGGGCCCCTTCTGCGTGCTTCTCAGAGGCTCAGGAGAATTAAGCCCCCATTGCCTTCTACAGCAACCTCAGTAACGCACACCACACATGCTTTTCTTTCTCTCATGTTCCACTCTCCTTTTTCCTTCTCTCCACAAATAGTTTATCACAGTGCTCCACCCTTCACATGACAGTTCCAGGGCCTCTTCTGCGTGCTTCTCAGAGGCTCAGGAGAATTAAGCCCCCATTGCCTTCTACAGCAACCTCAGTAACGCACACCACACAAGCTTTTCTTTCTCTCATGTTCCACTCTCCTTTTTCCTTCTCTCCACAAATAGTTTATCACAGGTAGTTACCTGCATCGAGTCTTGTCTCAGCCTCTGCTTTTGGATGGACTCAAAGCAAAACAATGAACAATGCACTGAGAGCATGGACGAGAGCCACCTGAGACTGGAATAAAATAAGCAAGTTGTCTTTGGACTAAAATATGCTCAGCAGAACACATGTTGATTGAATGACTGGTTGACTGAATAATTAAAGGAAGGAGTTATCATCTCTCTAATCTGAACAATACATATTTGAGGACTTTAGATCAATAGTTCCCAATTCAGAAAGGCAGGAGAAGAAAATCAGAGAGTGTAGATGGTTAAGAATCAGATGAATAAATGCTGCTACCAGATGTTCATTTTAAATTTAAAATTAGTGTGGTGAAAAAGCATATAGTTTGTCGAAAGAGTGTATGGAATGGAAAATATTAACAAGAATGACTTTTAAATGATGTCCTTCCCAAACAGCTGAGTATACAAGATAAATTCAACTTCAAAGCCCTTGTGTCATTAACAAACTACTTATGCTTTTCTCACTAGGCTTAGGAATTCTCCAAGACCTTCTTTCTGTGCTTTGCCTCACATGGTAAAGATTCATTAACTTCTCTTCCCAATTTTGTTATTGTTTGACCCCTGAATTAATCTGTCTCCATAGAATTTCCATCACTATTGTTTTTTTCCAGACCAAATTACAGAAGAGTAAATTCAATTTGAGTGAAAAATGTTGCACAATTTCTCACTACTTCCAGTATTATTTGGAGTTTCTTGTAGACCAGCAGAAGTAGCAAGGAGCAAAGCTTTTCATTTGCTCAGTAGTTTTCATGCTTTAACAAGGTGTTTCCTGGAGAGTCGTTTTACTGGTGGAGAAGGTATGATCCTGGTGCTAATTACTAATTTCAAATTTAGGTAAAGCTAAATTAAATAAGTGTGATCAGGTTGGAGTACAGTAGTTCAGGGTGAAAATGAGACCTTCTGAAAAAAGCAGTTTGTTTTTCCTTCTGTCCCTTACAGCATGTCTGAAACAAAGGCAATAAGAGTTCATTTTCTCATTTCCATTTGAATTAGATTTATTCATACAGCTAAGTGTGAAGAATCAGGTTTGTGAATGTGTGAAGTGAATCACTGTCCTGCAAGGACCCTTCTGCTTCTCTGCCCATAGCCCTCAGAGTGACCAGCATGAGCCTGGTGGCCAGCTGTCTGGGACGTTGTGGAAGAATTGCCAATACTGCTAGGCATATATTTGTTTTGCCTCTGTACCTCCCTACATCCCACATGCTGGATTTAAGAGTTTGATCCTCTTCATGGGGTTTGCTGTGTTGTGTCTTCCAAACACATAATTACCCACTGCACTGTGATAATACGTATGTGTGCTGATAACAATTTGCAGTCCCTCCCTACTAAAGAGTAAGTGTTAATGATCGACCAGCACGGCATAGGAAGAGCCTCTGTCCTGGTCAGAACGAGAGCAGCATTATCTGAACGTAATAATGATATTAGAGATATTTTGAAACTCTTTAAATGA
>NW_007726486.1:136848-138543 GCF_000696425.1 Galeopterus variegatus | reverse complement strand
CCCAGTGCCCAGAACAGTGCCTGACGCACAGTAGGAACTCCGGAAATGTTTTCTAAGCAAATACAATATCATTAATTATAGCTCAATATTAACAGTAATTATTATTTTATTGATTTGTGACAAGTAATCTGTGAAAAAGATCAGACCTTTTTGTTTTAGTTTTAAGTAGTTCAGTTGGACCCAACTGTTTTGTAAAACAGTTTGAAACTTGGAAAATCCCAGAGCACAACTGGCAGGCTGAGCTTGGTAGTGCTTACGTGTCCCGCAAGGACCCTTCTGCTTCTCTGCCCATAGCCCTCAGAGTGACCAGCATGAGCCTAGTGGCCAGCTGTCTGGGACGTTGTGGAAGAATTGCCAATACTGCTAGGCATATATTTGTTTTGCCTCTGTACCTCCCTACCTCCCACATGCTGGATTTAAGAGTTTGATCCTCTTCATGGGGTTTGCTGTGTTGTGTCTTCCAAACACATAATTACCCACTGCACTGTGATAATACGTATGTGCGCTGATAACAATTTGCAGTCCCTCCCTACTAAAGAGTAAGTGTTAATGATCGACCAGCACTGCATAGGAAGAGCCTCTGTCCTGGTCAGAATGAGAGCAGCATTATCTGAACGTAATAATGATATTAGAGATATTTTGAAACTCTTTAAATGAGAAGAATATCTAACTTAGGTAAACTACATTGTAGTATCAAGTACACTAAAAATGTAATAATCTAAATCTAAAGGAAATTTATTTCTCATTCAAAATCAGCTCTGCTCCATGCAGGCATTCTGGTGTCTGTGAAAACAGGTTTCATCATCTTCTCTACATGGTTTCCAAGGTTGCCCTGGGGGAAGTCTATTCCAACCATATGGAAGAGTCATGAATGACTTTGAGGGGTAAGTTCTTATTGGCCATAGCTGGGATTTGAGCCTCCATTCTGCTCACATTCTACTGGCAAGACCTCAGTTGCCATAACTAACAACAAAGGAGACAGAGGAATATAGTCCAGGTGTATGAACTCTCACTAAGAAGAAACAGATTGTGGTGGCCATGAAAATTCACTGTGCAGGTCCCCTGCAATGATGAGCAGGGGACCCCCAGCTGCTCTATTGCCCCCAGCTGCTCTCCCTCTGGATCCACCCCTGTGTTTGCACTGAAGCAACACTTTGCATAGGCTACTCCCAGCCAATGGCTAGTATGTGAGGATACTAATGCGGGTCTATTCCTGTGAGAGACAGAACTCTTCCTGAAAGTGACTTTGGCTTGAGTACTCCCCATTGGCCTGACCCAACCTTTCTCAGAACTGCACTGCATTCTAAGCTTCTTCCTACCCAATCCTGCTTCCTTCCTTTCTCATTACAGGGGTCGAATCTGAATTATTGTCTGCAGGCTCAGTCCATCTTCTCTGGTTTCCTCCACTTTATCCTCTACAGGTGTTTCTTGCCAGTAGATCTTTCTCACGTCTACTCTCATCTTGGCATCTTCTCAGGACTCAAACTAATACAAAGGTTCTGGGGCGTACCTAATAGTCCCAGCCACATTATGCTCTTCTGATCAACATTTGTACCCTTTTCTCCATGTAGGAAACAAACTAAGCCCTCCGTCTCCAAGGGAGATAATGCGCAGTTCTACTGACTTACTAGATCCAGCTAAAAATTCATCTTAGTGATATCAGAGCATCTTAGTGATATTCAGCCCTCTCCATAA
>NW_007726486.1:134784-135726 GCF_000696425.1 Galeopterus variegatus | reverse complement strand
TGTACCAGTAACTACCCTAAAACGCTTTGTTGGTTTTTCCTTCATTTTCTTTGTTTGTTTTTCTTTTATGCGGTTCTTAAGTATAATTTATTTCTTTGCTTCCTCACCACAAGCTTCTCTGTAACAAACTCACGACAGCTGAAATGAGAGCACTGAAAGAAATAAGCTTGGGCAATAAGGCAACACCCTTAATCTGGTTTTTGCTCCGGGATGTGTTCCTTTAAGTGAGAAGTTTTAATGAGCTTTTCTTGTTGAAAACTTGTTTCAGTATATGTTTACAGTTTAGAGCCCAGAAAGTCAGCATTTCCCATCTTGAAGAACCCCAAAATTTTGGACTCTTTTAATCCTTATTATCCTTAAACTAGACAATTCTTGGTTAAGTTCATCTACTTCTAATAGCTTGTTATACAGCAAGGAAGAGCCAATCTGGCTTTTTTCCAACACCCTCCAACTAATAACTCTCCTCCCCACTGGAGGACAGCTCTCAACCAAAGATTCATGGAAGACAGAAGATAAATACCCCAGCTCCCATATTCCTTGCCTAGGATAACTCTGAGGAATGTTTCTACAATGTGTCCCAAGATCCTTGGCAGATGTAAGCTCCAGTTGCCCATAATGATAAAAAATGCTTATTGGCTTTCTTCCTTCACTATCTCAATTTTCTATTCTCCTACTATGCTTTCTAATATCATCTTTCATGTGAACTCCTTGCATTCAGACCCTTGTCTCAGGAGGCACTGCTTCTGGATGAACCCAAACTAAAATATTACTGGCTCCTTTCTATCTAGAGCAGTGCCTAGCACACACAATACGGCAAGAAACATCTGTGGGTTGGATTGTTAAATTCATCCCAAATATGAAATTCCATCCATAGCAAATATTTCTTATTTTCTTGAAAATTAGAAAGTTTGTTATTAGCCTGTACATCTGTTCTCATTTCCT
>NW_007726486.1:132465-133814 GCF_000696425.1 Galeopterus variegatus | reverse complement strand
TGTCCATGAACCCAGATTATTAACTCCAGGGCTATGACAAGTCAAATACTACAAGTCCTTCAGGCACATTCTTTAGCATACCTTCCTCTTAAACTCTATCTGAAGACTTACTCATGAACTTTACATGAGCACTTATCATATGTGCAGAGTAGACTGTTAAGAGTGCAGACTCCAGAGCCAGAAGATCTGGGTAATCTTGAGTAGATTACCTAACCTCTCTGTACCTGTTTCTTTATCTGTAAAATAGAGCAAATAGTATGTATGTTGCATAGTTTAAAAAGTTAATTCATACAAAGCACTTAGTAGAGTATGTGGCCCTTATTAATCACTTTATGACTATAATCTGTTATTATTTCTGCCCCTATGGTCTATGGTAGTCTAGGGGTTTTTTGAATGACATTGATGGCTGTCAGGGTGAGATTCTAGAAGCTCTTACCCCAGCTTCAACCAAAGCAGTGCCAGTTTTCTCTGTTTATTTACTGACTTCCTTGATAGACATAGACCCAGATCAAGGTTTCAAGGTTTGCCTCAGCTGCAAAGAGCTACCTTGGCCAAAGACATATCTATGCAGGAGTATATCCAACGACTATTCACGGCAGGGTTATAAAGGCCTAGCTATTTCACCCACAATTTTGATAGGCTATGTATGCTGCAGAGATCCTTGTGGGTTTGGGTCAGGCTTTGTCTGATGGACATCACTGCTGAGCTTCTTCTGCCAAGTCTTGCTTATTCCCTCTCACTTTCACAGGTGTTGTTAACCCCTAATTTATATGCTACCTGCCAAACTTCCTATCAGTGCTCAGTGCCTGCTTCTGGAAAACCCAACCTGCAACTAATGCTATGTAAGATTCTTAAAAACAAGCGAACAAACAAAAGGAACCACTGGTCTGTCTATACAGTTTATCTTATAATGACTTTCTGAGTTTAGGACTTTCTATGCAATAAGATTATAAGCTTCTCAAAGGCAAGAACTTGATTATATAGATGGAGACATTTAATGCTTGCTTAATTGGCTCACTGACTCTATTCTTGATTGATTGATTGTGATAGTCTCATGGAAATTTTTTATATTAAACACATTAGTGATATCCAAAAAAGAAAAGAAAAGAAAAAAAAAACAGCATTTATTTCTTACTGCTTAGTACAGGTACCCAAAATATAAAACTTCAAATATACATAAATTATCCTAATTGCAAGAAGGAAAAAAAGAGGAAAAAGAGTTTTGGAGTTTGAAAAATAAACTGTCATTGGGCTGGCTGCTTAGCTCACTTAGTTAGAGCATGGTGCTGATAACACCAAAGCCAAGGATATGGATCCCCTTACTAGCCAGATGCCAAAACCAAAAAAAA
>NW_007726486.1:127100-132237 GCF_000696425.1 Galeopterus variegatus | reverse complement strand
AAAAAAAAAAAATGTCTACACTCTTAAAGATTACCAACCTTCAAATACTTTAAGACAGCTCTTGAAATCCCTTTAGGATATTTTCTTTCCCAAGCTAACAATTCTTTGTTCCTTTAAGAGATGAAATTTTCAGAATATTCGCCATCCTGCCTGTCTTCCCTGGATGCAGTCTAGTTACTTAAAGTCTATCACAATTGTGGCAGCCAAAACTTAATATCATACAGCACAGTCCACTGGGATTATTAGTTTCCTTGTTTTGGATTTTGTGTTTATATTACTGCCATCTACAGTTGCAATAATTTTTTTAGCCTCCTTGTTATATTATATGGCCCACCATAGTGGCTTTTTCCGTTAGATCCTTATAATACATTATACGAAGTTAATCCTTATAATTTGGCTTCTCTCCAAGTTAATTAGGTTTTTAAAATCTAAAGACCCCCCACGGCTGTGGATTGAATGTCCCTCCAAGCTCATGTTGAAATTTAATCCTCAATATGGAATCCTTATAATTTGGCTTCTCTCCAAGTTAATTAGGTTTTTAAAATCTAAAGACCCCCCACAGCTGTGGATTGAATGTCCCTCCAAGCTCATGTTGAAATTTAATCCTCAATATGGTATTTGAAAGGTGGACTTTTAAGATGTGATTGGATCATGAGGACTATGCCCTTATGAATGAATTAACCCATTCATGGAGTTTGAATGGGTTAATGGTTTAATGTGTTATTAGGGAGTAGACTGGGGGCTTACATTAGTCCGTTTCTGCTGCTCGTAACAGAATACATGAAAGTGGGTAATTCATTAAAAATGAAATTTAATTCTTACAGTTTGGAGGCTGGGAAGTTCAAAGTCCAGAGACATATCTGGTGAATTAGAAGTATCAAATGGATTTATTTTGCATATCTCTACAAACATTACATGCCATGGATTATCAGTGCTCTCTGTATTTTTAGAAATCACGCTATTAGCATTTTTAAGTCTAAAGCCCTGAAACCAATTAAACAAATTCATCCTTATGATTTTGTTTCTCTAGAACAACTCCTGGTACCAGATTCTATATTAGTCATGGTTCTCCAGAGAGGCAGAACCAATAGGATATGTATAAATATATGAGAGGGAATTTATTAAGGGAATTGGCTCATGTGATTGTGAAAGCTCGGGAGCCCCATGACAGGCCTTCTGCAAACTGGATGCAGGTGGCGTGGCTCAGTCTAAATCCAGAAGCCCCAGAATCATGGCCAGTGGTGTGATTCTCAGTCCAAGGCTACAGGCCTGAGAGCTGGAGTTGCCACTAGTGTAAGTCCTGGAACCCAGAGGCTGAAGAATCTTGAGTTCAGATATTCACAGACAAGAGAAAAGAATGTATACCAGCTCCAGGAAAAAGAGAGCAAGCAATTCACCTTTTCCTCTGTCTTTGCTCTCTCCAGGCCCCCAGCAGATTAGGTGGTGCCCCCCATATTGAAGGTGGAACTTTCTCACCCAGTCTACTCAGGCTCACATGCCAGTCTCTTCTGGAAACACCCTCATAGACACACCCCAAAATAATGTTTTACCAGATTTCTATGTATTCCTTAATCTAGACACACTGACACTTAAAATTAACCATCACAGGGCTTTATAAGGAGAGCAACTGAGCACGTGGAAGTATTCTTCTCAGCCCACACCATGTGATACATTATATCTCCACAGAACTCCATAGAGAGCCCCTACTAAGAATAAGGCTCTCACCAGGTGTGCCCTCTGGACCTGAGAATTCCCACCCTCCAAAACCATAAGAAATAAACCTCTTTTCTTTATGTATTACCCAGTTTTAGGTATTCTGTTATCAGCAACAAAAGTCTATCAGAATTATGGCAGCCAAAACTTAATACTATACAGCACAGTTCATTCAAACTATTCGTTTCCCTGTTCTGACACTGCATTTATATTACTACTGTCTACAGTTGCACCAATTTTTTTTAACCTCCTTATTATATTATGTGGTCCACCATAGTGGCTTTTCTGTCAGATCTGTATAATTTCACTTTTCTCCAAGTTAATTAGTTATTTACAGTCTAAAGAACTCCCTCCTACCCACCCCTACCCCTTCACTCCATCAAGGATAGAATTTCCTGATTAATATCATGGAAAATTTTTCCATCTGGCCTTTTTAAAACACCATCATAAGTAGGAATTTTACTCAGATGTTGAATGACATTGTTCCACCTACTAAATATTGGCTCTGTGTATATACTTTATAGGATCTCTGGGATCACTGCATATAAAATATAATCTATAAAAGAGAATTTTATTTTTATAAGGATAAATTGATTCAGAAGAAGGAAAAATTCTCCCCTTTTGGAAACTGAGAGCAGGATTGCTATTGTTATTGCATGTGAATTTTGTTGTTTAGTCTAGGTTTTATATTTTGTTTATATTGTGCTGAGTCTACACACCTTTTTAGTTCCAGGGGTCCAGCTTCTTCTATAATTGCCTTAAAAATGCTTTCCTATGGGACACTTAGCACAAGAAATTGTGCAAGCTTTAAAAAAAATCTGAATTTTATACAGTTTTACAGTTTTGTGTCAGGTAAAGCCAAGAACTAATTTTTCAAATTACTAACACAAATCAAACACAAACAATGGTGGTTTATTTACTGAACAAGTTTGATTATTGTTTTCATTATTTATGAAGAAAACCTATTTTTCTGGAGGTACAATGTACCTTGTAAAAGTGACAGCTAGTGTTCACTCACAGGTTGTTATACATCAATAGTCAATAGCCTTGAACTGAAGTTTTTTGAAGCTTTGTCTCAACCAAAGCAAGCCTTATACCCTCTGTTTCATTTGGAAATTCATGGAAGAAAAATAGATCCCATATTAAATATTTTCCAGGGTAAATTTTGCTTGGGATCCAGAAATTTTAAAAATGTAGACCATCATTTCAGGACTTCAAATTCTGAAATCTCCCCTCTAGAACACAGAAGTCTAAATTCCTGGAATGGAATGACTGTGTCACACCCATCTTTGTGACCTCAGTTCTTAGCACCATGTTGATAATGAGTAGGCCTTAAAGAGATGCTTGTGGATTGAATGAATAATGAATGAATGAATAATAACCAGTGCCAACTGTGCAAGTGAGCATCTTGTGACAATCACAGTCATTACATCAAATAGACAGCAGGAGCAAGATGAAGAAATGATCAGGGAAGCTGCAGAGGAGATGTAATTAGAACATTTTTTGGGAGACCAGAAGAGGAGACATAGCAGGAGGATGGAAAATCACCAAGGACCGCAGTGTATGGCAGGAATGGGAGACAATCAGCAACATGAGCAGGAAGAGAGCCAAAGCACTGCTGGGAAGTCTGCGCCAGGGAGGAGATGCGCACTGTGCGTGGGAAGGATGTGGGAAGATAGCTCTCAGTGCACAGACAGAGCATATGTAGCTTGTTAATTTGGGGTTTTAAAAATTATATTTGATATATAAAATTAATAAAGATGATGAAAAATTAAAACTAAGAGCAAGGAAATGGATGCAAAGAACTTAACTACATGTGTTTAATGATCATAACAATTTATTATAAAATGCTTAGAGCTATAGTCATGCTCATGGGATGAATGATTTCCACAAAATAAAAACAGCTGTGGGGAAATCACAAACTGTAACAGTATCAATAAAACCAATAAAATTAAAAGATGTACCTTGAAATATTACTCAAGTAGACAATACATATGCAGTTATCTTTTATGCAATATATGGCTCAATTAAAATGTAATTATAAAGAAATAGGCTGTATTTTGTAAACATTCAGTATACGCTAACAAGGCTTATCAAGGGAAATTTTTAATACATCGGATGTCTTGATAAGTATGCACTTATAAAAGGATTGTATTGCACCTTTTGCATTACAACTTGCTATAGAATAAGAATAGAAAATGCCATATAGATGGTGTGAAAGACTCCAGATCTTATATGAGAGTATCTACACTATGACTAATCCAAATGGATGACTGTTTGTTAGGGGAGTAAAGGCCCATGGTAATATAGGCCATCTAAAAGGTAAATCTCATAGTAAAGTCTGAAAAGAACAAACATCTTGTTATATACTGTTAATAAGTTTGCTAGAGATTCCCTGTTTTTTAAAAAGAATTATTCATAACATACAAGATAGATGCATTTTGCTTTTCTTTGAGTATGTGTATACAACAACTTTTGAAATTATGTGTGTTTTATTGCATTTGGAATATATCTTTGATTTTAGACTTTATATGTTATTATTTTTAACAAATTTGTGTGCTTTATTATTTGTGGAGAATACTCTCCCTAAGTTATTATATAACACAATACGTGATTCAATTAACAATATACTTCCCATTTACATAGAATCTTTTTGTTACAATTTTTTTATACTTTTTTTCCTCTTAGTAATTCCATGAGATAAGCCAATTAGACACAAAAATCTCCATTTTTAGATATAAAGAAACTGAGACATAAAGTAGTTAAATATTTGATTAAGGTCACACAATTACTTGACTTCCCAGGGTTCATTTCAATTTCTCTGAATTGTCATTCTTTGAAATCCCTCTCAGACCTCCCTCCCTCCCATGTCTAGATGTCTCTGTCACAGAGTGTTGTATAAAGTAGTTAGAATGTCGATATCTGAGCAGGTGAAGGTAGATAACCAGTCTAATACGTTTGCAAGAACAACTGCCACTTGTTAGGTTCCCGTCTCTAAGGCTCAAGCAGGATACTTTTCTCATTTACAAAACTGATGCAGTATTAACTTTTAGCTGCAAAAATCACATTTACTGCCTCAAGTATAATCTCCTTATAACAGAAAGCAAGCAATCTTCATTTGGGGAAGAAATAAGCAAAAATTATATATATATATGAAATAATATTTTTACAAAAAATAAGAAAAAAATGGATAATGGGATTGTAATAGAAGAATATCAGTTAAAGCACTCGACTCTAGTTTTAATGATGAGAATGTATCTAATGCATTATATAGATTTTAGGAATATAAGAGGTGGCATGTCCTTCTGGACAAAAGACCACCCATTCCAGTAATCCTAATCATCTAACACCACAAACACTCTACTTTTCTGAAGGTTCCAGCTCATGAATTTTTCAATATCATCCTTTTTCATAATAGTTTTGA
>NW_007726486.1:123830-126522 GCF_000696425.1 Galeopterus variegatus | reverse complement strand
TAAATTTGAATAATCTTCAATCTGTGAAATTTAACTTTTTACAAAGACTCCTGAAATTATTCTTTAAACATACTCTTACTTGCAATTCCTTCCAGAATAAGGCAACATTTTTTTTTCTTTTTTAATATGGGCCATTAAGCAATGTGATAAGAATAGTAGCCATCATGCAAACATCAGCTTTAGCCTCCAGTAAACAATTGCCTTCTTTGCTGCCCTAAAGTTGTTTCCCATTTATAATATCAATAACAATTTCTGACAAACAAGTTTATCAGTCAGAGCAGTTAGGATTCTTTGGCTGTAAGTTACAGAAACTGACTATGGTTTATGTAAGCAAGAAAACTTGGAAGAGTAACAGGTAGTTCCAAGAATCGGTGGAAAGATAGACCCAGTTGTGGAAAAAAAAGGATAGAAACAAGGTCAGCTCTGAGAGTTTAAGTGTCAGGAACTGCTCAGTTATCTCATCAAGGATCCCCATTGGCCTGAATACATTTAGGTCATTTTTTTTCTTTAACAATTCATTCAATATTCAATGTACCAACAATGAGTATCTTTTGGCCAAGATTGAGTCATACATACTGTGATGGTTAATTTTAGGTGTTAACTGGACTGGATTAAGGGATACATGGATAACCGGTGAGGCATTATTTTTGGGTGTATCTGTAAAGCTGTTTCTGGAGGAGCCTGGCCTGTGAATTGGTGGACTGAGTATGGAAAATTTGCCCTCAATATGGATGGTCACAGTCCAATCTAGTGGTGTCCTGGATACAACAAAACAACAGAGGACAGGCAGATTCACCATCTCTCTCTCAGGGAGCTGGACTATGCTTCTTCTCCTGCCCTTGGACATCAGAACTCCAGGTTCTCTAGCCTTTGGACTCAGGACTTGCACCGTCAGCACCCCTCAGGCCTTCAGCCTTGGACGGAGAGTTACACCATCGGCTTCCCTGGTTCTGAGGCCTTCAGAATTAAACTGAGCCACACTACTAAGCTCCCTCATTCTCCAGCATGCAGATGACCTATTGTGGGACTTCTTGGCCTCTATAATCACATGAGCCAATAACCCTAGTAAGTCCCCTCTCACATATCTATCTATATCCTATTGTTTCTGTCTCTAAACAATCCTAACTAATAGACATACCATACCTCAATTACTATGTCAGAATATCTTAATTTTTAGTCATTAAGACTATATAAAATGAAAGAGAGGAAATTCTCCTGGATAAAAGCAGGCTGTTACCAAAGGCAGAGGGAATAGATACCAGGCAGCAAGAAACACCAGCAATAACACATTTCCAGTACCATAATTCATAATTTATAGTCTTTAGAAAAATATAATATCAGAAACTAATAATGCTAGACACATAGAAGTTTCCTTTATTCCATGACCAGATTTCTTGAACTCAGATTCTACTGTCACTCTATTTACTTCCTAAAAACATGCTACCTTTTAATTTTCAGCAATCAGGCTTCAGTACCCAAATTTTTACCCAAATCTCTATCCCTAAGATATTTGTTTATTTTTAGTGAAAGTCAATGGCCTCTTCTTTCTCTTCAATGGACTCACAGTCTGCAGTATCCATTTCTAATGACCACAATATGTCATTTCTTTATCAACTGACAAAATTTTTGTTGAATACTTATGCAGCTGCTATTGCTAGACCCTCAAGGGGTTCACATTTAAGTGGGGGCAAACTGAGTTTAAAATTATAGCATTATGTACCATGGGATCTCAGAATAAGCACTTATCTGAAAAAAAGAGAAGCTCACTGGATAGAGAAGAATGGAGAATATTCCAGACAGAGAAAATGATGCATGCAGAGGAACTAAAACATGGTATAGTGGGGAATTCACAGTACTGCAGGAAACCACATGTAATTCAGGCTTAGAATGTAAATGGCTAAATTTGTATTGATAGACAGGGGCTTGATTGTAAAGCCATTGATAGGACATGAGAGAATTTAAACTTTAGCCTACAGGCAATGGCGAGCAATTGAAAAATTTTAAGACAAAGTAACAATCAAATTTGTGTTAGAAGACTAAACTAGTGACTGCACAGAGAGAATAATGGAGGGAGGAAGACAATTTAGCACTGTTACGACAAAAATCCAGGCAGAAAAATAGGCAGATTAAGGCAACTGTATTAGTTTCCTGTGGCTGCTGTAATAAATTCCACACACTTGATGGCATAAAACCACAGAAATTTATTCTCTCAGTTCTGGAGGCCACAAGTCTGAAATCAAGGTGAAGGTGTTTGTAGGGCACTGGGACTCTGGGACTCCATTCTTGGACTCTTCCAGCTCTGGAGACTGGTGGCGTTCCTTGGCTGTGGTTCCAGGAGTCCAATTTCTGCTTCCTCTCCACATGGCCTTCTTTCCTGTCTGTCAAATTTCCCCCGTGTTTCTCTTATGAGGACACCCAGATCATTCGATTAAGGCCCATCTAGATAATCCAGGATAATTTCTTCTCCAGATCTTAACTTAATTACCTCTGCAAAGACCCTTTTTTCAAATAAACATTCACAGGTTCCAGCAATTAGAATGTGGACATATCTTTGTGTTTTTTTGTATGTTTGTTCGTTTTGCAGGGGTTGGGGGGTAAGGGGGTGTACCTTTCAACCCATTACAGCAATACGATGGAAAGAGAAAGTGGAGAATGGCAGGTTTGATGTGAGATTGATGAAGCCTGTTGAATA
>NW_007726486.1:122054-123215 GCF_000696425.1 Galeopterus variegatus | reverse complement strand
GATGGAAAGAGAAAGTGGAGAATGGCAGGTTTGATGTGAGATTGATGAAGCCTGTTGAATAACTGACACACAGAGAAAGAGTTCTCAAAAGGTGGTTTGATTGAGACAAAATTTAAGAATGACTCTTAGATTTCTGCCTTAAGGGATGTAGGAGAAAATGCTTTGTTTATGAGTATCCCTTGTCTTCTTCTTAACCTTTAGAACTCTCATCTAGATGGTTTTGTATCCAGATAATATTGCTTTTTTCCTAAAAATCACTTGTAGCTAGGGTTATCCTTTTGGCCAAGTCTGTAAACAAGAGTCTCCTGGATGGGATTTAAGAATGCTTTTTAAAGACATTCAACTTAGCAGGCATGTTCTCTTTGTACATTGGGCCTTCACATTCACCTTCCACCTTCCACCCGACAAGAACAGTGATGCAATCAAGTCAATAAATAAAATGTCATCTTGTGACCATGAGTCTGAAGCCAATTGCTAAGGATAGTACAGCAGGAAAATGGAAGGAAACTGAGACCCTGCTCGTGACACTGTAGAAATGCTGCTCCAGCCCTAATCTCCAGATATTTTCTATAGAAAACAAAAAATTA
Source organism: Galeopterus variegatus (assembly GCF_000696425.1). NCBI lineage: Eukaryota > Metazoa > Chordata > Mammalia > Dermoptera > Cynocephalidae > Galeopterus > Galeopterus variegatus. The sequence continues at coordinate 122,628 of NW_007726486.1, read as the reverse complement.
AACAAAAACTCTTATTTTAATATGCTGTTTAATATACTGTTTTTGTATACTGACAGATTTTCTGTTGCTTCCAGTTAAACAGAGGCTGAAAAAAACAGAGGATCATATAATTGTTTATATCATTAGTCAAGATAAAAAATTTCAGGAGAATGAACATTTGGATGAAAAATAATAAATTTAGGTTTTGGTTTTAACCTATTGAAATTAATATCCTGTGTCTTTTTCTTTCTTCTTTCTTTCTTTCTTTCTTTTTTTTTTTTTTTTTTTGGTGGCTGGCTGGTACAGGGATCCAAACCCTTGACCCTGGTGTTATAAATATCAAGCTCTAACCAATTGAGCTAACCAGCTAACCCCAGATCTGTGTCTTAAGGTCATGAAAACATAGGCATGGAGTTAAGGAGGCAGTGTCAGAAATAGAATCATAAATTTAGAGTCATCAGTGTAGCAATTGTGTAGATAAGATCATGCAGACAGGATGTGCTTAGAGAAAAGAGACAGGAAAAAATAGGAACAGGTAGAGAAAAGGGAATTCATAAAGAGTGACAAGAAGGTGCAATGAAGCAAGGGAAAAAAA
>NW_007726486.1:118219-120431 GCF_000696425.1 Galeopterus variegatus | reverse complement strand
TATATCATTCTTTGAGTTGCAAACAAATCATTAAGGCCAGTCCAGATTCAAGTGAAGGGTCATAGACTTCACATTTTTATTTTAAAATGCCTGAGAGTTTGTCTTTATAAGAGTTTATTTGTTTTAGCTTTCTTAATGAGAAATGCTAAAAATTTCTACAACTAATATATACTATAAGACATTTACTCTCATCTCCTCTCCATGATTTTGTTTATGGAGAATGGAATAACTTTTACTAGTATAATATATGTCTATGATGATAAAACATTTCTTACATAGCAAATGAGTAATATTGTCTCTTGGGTTTTGCCTTTCTACCCTTTACCTTTGGACCAAATTTTTAAAAAAATCATTAGGGTTAAAGCTTCAATTTATTAATGCGAGAGGCTACCTCTGGGGAGGAAAGACTTCAGTAGTGAAGGTCTTGTTCCTTCAAGCTGTGAACAGCAGTTACTTTAAGTTTTTTCTCTGCAGGAAGAAAAAAACAAACATGCCTTCTTAGACGAGAAAGAGTAAAGTGAGGCCTCATATTTACACTGGGGGAAATTAAAAGAATTCTCCTCTAGTCTGAGTTAGTCTTCCCAGAAACTCCCGTGAAAAATAGGTAGACAGCAAATTTAAAAATTTGAGAACTAATTCATTGAATATACTTTCTTAGTTTATTTTAATTCATTATAACTAATGGCTTTAGATTTTGATCTTGAAAATATTTTGGAAGATTGTAAGTAAAGAATGAAATTAACAAATTTTCAGAAAATTGTATTAGAGCAAATTTTTTATTACTTTTGTCATAACNGAAATTAACAAATTTTCAGAAAATTGTATTAGAGCAAATTTTTTATTACTTTTGTCATAACGACACAAGAAGTTTAGGTCTAGTTTTGTTTTATAAATAAATCTATCCTGATGTATACTGTAATTTTCTTCTTTTTTAAAAAAAATTAAATCATCACTTGTCCTCATAATTATAGTCAGCATTACCTTTGATGTTTGCAAACTTAATTTACATAAAAAGATTTGTCATATGCCTACTCCCTTTAAGGTTCCATGCTAGTTAATGAATGAAAAGCTCAGTTTCCTATGTCTTCCTTTGCTACAACATCCATAAAAAAAAATTAAATCCGTAAAACACTCCACATGTCTGTTTGTCAAGGGTTATGTCTATACTTCTGGATGGGGCCAGTAGACAATGGCACTGTTGTTAATGTACCTAGGAACAATAAGTAGATTTTATTTCTACTAGAGTCAATTACATTTCTCCACAGGTAGAGCATATTTAGAAAAGAGTTATTGGGGCCAATTAATCTAGGAAGGGACTTCAGGGTTTAGAGTAATAGGGGGGGAAAAAAGAAGCATAAGAGCCAAAAGAAGGTGGTTATACCAATTGCCTTTGAAATTTTCTTAATTTTTAAAAATCCTGAGGTTCCAGTGCACACTATCAACCCATAATTCTATCCTATACATGAAGCCATGCACAAGACAAAGATGCGAGAAACCTGTGTCTACTTTCTTTTTAGCCCCTTCATGTGTGGCTTCTTTCTACTTTTGAAGCTACCTTTGATGCTGCTTTTAGCTTGATAACACTCATTGCATCAATCTATGAATCTTCATGAGGGGAGCACCCAGCATTCCCTTATTCTTGAATATTTCTTTGTGTGTAACTTTTAGCTTCAACAGTGTATGCATTGTTTCTTAAAGCATCCTTTGACCACCCACAGTGTATCTAGCATTGGTCTGGTGTCTATACTCAGATGAACATAACCTAAGTCATAGGGTCTATCCATAGAGTCATGCATAAATGCTAGAAACACACAAAGGAAGAATGACTTTCCTGAATGGGCTAGGGAAGGTTCCACGGTAGACAACTGAAGAGGATTTTGAAAAAAGGTGACTAGGCAGAAAAGGACAGATGGGGATGCCTGAGAAGAAGGAAGGATGCATGTCAAGGCACTAATGTATGAGAAGACCTTGCACATAAGGACAACAAGAATAACATGTATGAAATCCACATGTTACGTAGCCATGGGAGGGAAACCTTGAATGAAAAGAAGGGTCTGGAATGGCCACTGACAATTTTAAACTTTTTAATATATTGTATTTAAATTTTATTTCGAATTTAAATGGACACTCACTGAAGAGTTTTAAATGGTTACATTACATAATAATATTTATATATTTGAAAAAAAATAACTCCAGAAGAAATTTGCTTTTG
>NW_007726486.1:116278-116851 GCF_000696425.1 Galeopterus variegatus | reverse complement strand
CCTGTGCAGAAATGATGTTTTTGTCATGCTCTTTCCCTGCTTCTGGGCAGGGGATGCTGCCATCTTAGGCCCCCTGGGCATGCTCTGCTGCCTGCCCTCTTCAAGGCGGAGGGGGCTGCTTCCCTCAGCTCCTCCCAGAAGAAATTTGATGAAGGATGGCTTAGAAGACAATGCTTCTGCATCCACTTTAGTCTCCTCACCAAGGGAAAAAAACTTCTAATGAACAATTTTTCCAAGGGATTACCCAAATTGTCTCTCTCCCTTCATTCCTAAATTTGGTCTTCTGATTACTAATCACAGATCCTTACCTATTTAGGCATAAGAGACAACAGTTTGATAGCTGCTTCTTTCCAGGGAATTTCTCTACCTCATATTACCTTTGCTAATTAAAAAACTGGTTTTCTTAAAGGAACCAAGGATTTTTGTCATTTTTGAGTATTGTTAAGCATATCTAACAAATTGAACCTGAAAATAATAGTAATGACAGTATTGGACAGTCAAAATAGTGAATTTTTTTTTTCACATTTTGATTACATTTGAAGCATCATTCAGTTGATGATAACATTGCATTTG
>NW_007726486.1:101548-115697 GCF_000696425.1 Galeopterus variegatus | reverse complement strand
CCTCATATTACCTTTGCTAATTAAAAAACTGGTTTTCTTAAAGGAACCAAGGATTTTTGTCGTCTTTGAGTATTGTTAAGCATATCTAACAAATTGAACCTGAAAATAATAGTAATGACAGTATTGGACAGTCAAAACAGTGAATTTTTTTTTCACATTTTGATTACATTTGAAGCATCATTCAGTTGATGATAACATTGCATTTGCTCAATTATTTTAGACTACTAAAAGCCCTAGTTACCAGAATTGTACAACATGCAAATTTGTTTGTCCTCTGACCTGTTTAAGAACAGCCCTCTCTCCGTGTAGTACTGATATTGATGAAACATATTGGATGTCGGGGCATGTCATTTCATGTCTTCCCCATTTCATCTATTACAAGTACTTGTTGCAAAAAGACTAGCTAGCTTATGCAGAAAAGAGCACCACTTTCATTTTTGTTTCATTTTTCCTCATTTGGTCTTCCTTTAATCCTCAAGACAATAGGAATAGCAAAAAGAGAACAAAAGAGATTCCAAAGAGCGGGATGAATTTGCCATAAATGGGCAAATTTATATGAACGAAATCCTAGTGGGAATTCCTTCAGCTGTGTGTCATCTTAGTTTTTATGGGAATTAACATAACTTAGTGGATTACATTCAGGTTGAATGACAGTCATTGTGCCTGTGCTTGAATATCTCTGACAGATCATCATAGCAGAGCATGATATAATGGAAAGAACCCGTCACCTGAGAGTTACAAGGCCTTTGTTCCATCCTGGATTTGACACAAACTTTCTAAGAAAACTTAAGGACTTACTTTACCTCCTTGTGCCTCAGGTATATCATACATGAAGTAGAGTCCACTAGATAAGTTGAAAGATCCAGTTCTTTCATCCTCTAAAACCAAATTATTCTTTAAATGCACTTTAAATTTAATTTAGAACTATAATCATTTTAACTGTGGTTTATTTTTAAAATCATAATAACTTATTGTTTAAGCCAAAATTCATCAGTAAGCCAGCTAGGTGTGGAAAGACCTTAACCTGAAATTTGCAAAAACACACCTTATTTATTCTGGAATTACCTAATGTCTGACCATGCTGCACATAGAGTGTTACTACACATTTCAGTACAGTGTTATTCTCAGAAACTTTACTTACAGAGCAAGAGATAACATAGAAAAGCACCATATGTACAGTATGCAAAATCCTTTTACATTTGCCTCAAGCAGAGTTAGTTCTTCTACCATGCCTTTCTCACTTTGCACAAGAAAACAGCTAGAGCTCTGTAGCTAGGGATGACGAGATGGAAATGACTGTCTCCTGGAGATCTCAGCAGAGCATGGCCTTGCATTGGATCCCTCTCTATAGCTGTGTGACCCAGAACGAACTCTGAGGATGCCAAAACTCCCCCATTGCTTTCTGCACTTCTGAACTGAAACTCACCTTGAAGACCAATGTTAATTGGAGAATTACTAAATGCAATATACACAAGATCAAAAGTGATTACCACATTTCCACAGTGTCTTTACTGGGTCAGCTCAGTTTTAGCAGACAAACATTAAATTACCTTAGCAACTAACTTACCAATCATGGTTATGGAAAAACAAGAGTTAACTTTTTGTTTTTAAATTGATAAGAAGCTTTTTATTCCCATAACTGTGCAATAATTCTGGATTTATTTTCAAGTGTAAAAGACAAAGAAATAACTACTATCATTATTTTGCCATAGTTCCTTCCAGTCTTTTTCTCCCTGTTCATTCATTTTTATTTTTGTGCATGTGTGGGGCTGTGGGTATATACATTAAATACAATTGACATGTACACTCTTATATCTGCCCTTATTATTTAATATTATGTCATAAGCTTTTCCCAATATTTTAAAATATTTACTACAAACATAGCTTTAAAAGTCACCACTTAGCCTATCATAATAATATCATTGAATTTAAAGATATTTCTTTGTTATGAGAAAGAAGATATGATATCATTAATAAATTTTCAAAAGTTTCTTCCCATAATTCAGATAGATTTTCAGAAGAAATATAAACCACAACAAATGTTAATAAATAAAATTGCAATATTTTAAATAGAACTAAAGAAATACCCATAATATAGTATAGATAACATGGGTCAGTTTCCTAGGGTTTCCATATCCAAGTACCACAAACTGGCTTAAACAACAAAAATGTATTACCTCAGAGTTCTGGAAGCTAAAAGCCTGAAATCAAGATGTTGGCAGGGCCATGTTCTCTTTGAAATCTGTACAGAATTCTTCTTTGTCCCTTCTAGTTCTGGCGTTTGCTGGTAATTCTTGGCATCCCTTGCTTTGTAGATGATTCTCCACTCTGCCTCCATCATCACTTGGCCATCTTCTCCCTGCGTGTCTTTCATTTTATCATGACACCAGTCATAATCAATTAAGGGCCCACTCCAGTATGACCTGACCCTAACTAATTACATCCTCAAAGACTCTATTTCCAAATAAATTCACAGTCTAAGGTACAGAATTTAGGACTTCACCGTATCTTTTTGAGGGGACACAATACGACCCATAACATTATGTAATTTAAAAAATACCACTTCTGCCTCTGCATGTACCCATACTAATTACATCCTCAAAGACTCTATTTCCAAATAAATTCACAGTCTAAGGTACAGAATTTAAGACTTCACCATATCTTTTTGAGGGGACACAATACGACCCATAACATTATGTAATTTAAAAAATACCACTTCTGCCTCTGCATGTACCCATGCTATTTCCTCCGTCTTTGAGGCTTTTGCCCTTTCTTCATATTTCCTTACCATGTCCCTCTACAAGTGCTCAATCAGTACAGCTTTCTCCCTATGTAGTGACTGTGGTCCCTATTCATCAAGTACCTATGAAAGACCAGAAACAGTAGGTACAGAGCACTTCGTATGCATTTCGACTTCGGCCTATGGCGATCTTTTCTCCTGAATTGCCATACATTAGCTGTTATTACTATTGATATTTTCATGTATTGGTAGTTATTTTTTCAGGCATATATCTTGACGCACAAATTAGATTATAATTTCTTCACTGGCAGGGTTAGTGTTTATCCCAATGCATATCTGAGTAAAATGTGTGATCATTAAATAAATGAAAACATGAATGAATAAATGGACGAAAGAAATTTCCTATGCACGACATCACCTTAAGATCTCTGTGAGTTCTATCCTTCTCAAAGACTTGGCTTCTCTAGGAATCCCCTCTGTCTGATTTTATTTTCCCTTCTGTCTCACTTTTGTTCACATTCAAACATGTTTGAGAATCTTACATCTTTAAAATGTTTCCCTTGACCCCTATATCTACCTCCTATATCTCTATCACTTTGCTCCTCTTCTCAGTCAAGAAGTTCAAATTGTTAGAGACAAATTATTTTGACTTCCATACTTCCCATTTATTCTTTAAAATAAAAATTATTTTATATAATATTTAAGCTTACAAAAAGGTAATAGCTATAGAAGTTAAAACCCCAAGCTGCATGCCATAATTTGCTTGCTTTAATTTATTTTTCTCCATTATATTATGTATTTGTTTACTTTTCAATACCTCCCAACTGAATATATATTTCACAAATTCAGGACTTTGCCTGTCTTGTTTATCATTGTACAAACAAAAGCAAGCGTGACACGATAAATATTTATTGAATAAATAAATGAATAGAAGTTTTCCCTCCTAGACTGCAAACTGAATGAGGGAAGGGACCATATTTTTATTCACCACTATATACAGTACCTGGCACATAGGAGTAGAGCAATAAATATTTATTGAGTAAATAAATACATCATTGAGAATATTTGGCACAGTTTAAAATACTGATATAAATAACCAATATTATGAAAGGTGAATTGAGCTATCTTTCCCTTCTAGAAAGAAAGACATATAAACATATCTTCTGGAGGAATATAAAAGTCCTTCCTGAATTAAAACAAAACAAAAAAAAAAGAGCTAAAGTATCTTTGTAGAATTAGTCAAGGGAATAGATTTGTTTTTGTTAGTTTTTTTTAACATGTCTAAAAATTCTATTCTGTAAACTAGAAACAGGAGGTTTATCCATTTAAAGATCTTTTTTTTTTTTTTTTTTCCTTTTTGTCTTTTTTACTGACTGGTAACGGGATCGCAACCCTCGGTGTTGCGCCCACCCCACACTCAACCAGTGAGCGGGAACCGGTCTCCACATGGGATCTGAACCCTCGGCAGCGCCACTGGGCCAGCCCTTGTTTTTTTTTTTTTTTTTTTTCCTTTTTGTCTTTTTTACTGACTGGTACCGGGATCGCACCCCTCGGTGTTGCGCCCGCCCCACACTCAACCAGTGAGCGGGAACCGGTCTCCACATGGGATCTGAACCCTCGGCAGCGCCACTGGGCCAGCCCTTGTTTTTTTTTTTTTTTTTTTTCCTTTTTGTCTTTTTTACTGACTGGTACCGGGATCGCACCCCTCGGTGTTGCGCCCGCCCCACACTCAACCAGTGAGCGGGAACCGGTCTCCACATGGGATCTGAACCCTCGGCAGCGCCACTGGGCCAGCCCTTGTTTTTTTTTTTTTTTTTTTTCATTTAAAGATCTTTTAAACTGTGGAACATTTTACTATTTCTGGATAGTATTTCTGGATAAATAAAGGCCTCAAGTATTAATGGAGTTAAAATTGGTAGTTGGTTTTAAAAACAAGGGGGCATCTACTTTTAGAGACAGTATATAGACAAGCTCATATTGTAAGGCGTTAAACTTTACCACTGATGGGCCGGCCCGGTGGCGCACTGGATAGTGCACTGCTTGGGAAGTGCGGCGGCGCTCCCGCCCGAGGGTTCGGATCCCACATGCGGACCGGTTCCCGCTCACTGGCTGGCGAGGCGCGGGAGCAACACCGAGGGTTGCGATCCCGTTGCCGGTCCCCGGTCCGGTACGGGGGCAACACTGAGGGTTGCGATCCATTGCCGGACACGGAAAAAGACAAAAAGACAAAAAAAAAAAAAAAACTTTACCACTGATGGTCAAATCTCATGTGCAATAAACTTGCCTATATATTCTCTCCTTATCTTCGTCTGTGCCTTGAGGTATTCGTCATGACTAGGATCCTATGCTTCAGGGATCCAATCTAGAATGATAAATGAAAAGAAATTGGACATGACAAACATCCTAGAAAAGTCAAGTCCACCAGCACTGCTGTTAAGAGAATATAAACAACTAGCTTTCTAATTGCTTTACAACTTTAGAGACACCTGCCAATTATAATTAGAGAATCAAAAACTAAATATTCCATAAATCTTAATAAGAAATCATGGAAAACAGAAGTCAGCAGGAAATATAAGTTACAGTCTTTCCCAAGAGTTCAATGAAATCTCTCTGTTCGGGCCACTTAATATTATGTACAAACCATAAATCCATAATAAGTCTATTACCTCGTATAAAAGGCAATATCTCTTTGTCAACATATAATTTAATTCATGGTGTCAGAGATACACCATATTTTAGGATGAATTATTTTCAGGTAAAAAGACTTTCTAATTTTATATTACTGTGCCACCCAGTGTGGTTTCCTGTAAAACTTATTCTTTGGGGAGAAAGTATATACATGTCTCTGATAGCTTATATTTCTGAGGATGGAAGAAAAAAACAGAGAGAGACTTGGATTAGAATGTAAATGTTTTGCCTATTAATTGTCTTGTTATTGTTATGAGAAATCTGTTTTCTGCCTATACCTCTGTTGATATCATCAACTTTATTTTCTTCCCAGGCCCTCCAACCATAAGCAGCCACTAACATGTCTTAGCTGTGGATTCAGATCATTCTTCCACCTCCAGAACTCACCACATTTCTACTCTATGATACCTAAATTGCAGTTGTCTTGACTTGCTGTGAGGTAATAAAGGGTCATGCAAAGAACACAGGATCAGGACAGATCTGAATTGCATCCTGGTTCTGCATAAGCTTGGGCAAATGAAGAAACCTCTCTTGCCCAGTCTTCTTATCCAAGGCTTTTGCATTTACTATTACTCTGCCTCTAACCTCTTCACTTAGATCTTTACATCATCCAGTATCTTCTGAAGACTCTTCTCCTTCAAAGACCTTTTCAGTAGCTTGTATACTCTCTACAAACCCTCTTATAATCTCCACTGCTAACCCCAGTAACTCTCTATCCCCTTATTGTTTCTTAGTTTCTGAATTTATGTTATTTATTTGTCTAATGACTCACTGCTTGTCACCCCCCACTATTATGTAAATCAGTGTTTCTCTACTGGCAATTTGGTCTCCTCAGGGACATTTGGCAATGTCAGCAGATAATTTTTGATTGTCACAACTTGGGTAGGGTGTTACCAGCATATAGTGGGTAGAGGTCAGGGATGCTGTAAACATCCTGCAAATGCACGAGATAGACCCCACAACAAAGAATTATCTGGCCCCAAATGTCAGTAGTGCCAAAGTCAAGAAACCTTGATGTAAATTCATGAGAAAAATGACTCTAAGTTTCTGAATCCCCAAGGGCTAAAACATTGCCTAGCATAAAGTAGCCTCTTAAAAATATCCACTGAATGAACCTAATTATAAGGCAATTGGGAAGAGTCAACAGGATAGGAACATAAAGCTACTAGAAGGCCTATATAAATGTGCCTTTCCTCTTTTATTCCCACCTTTGCATTCTTGGTGGAGACTCCTTGCACATGTGTTCATAACTGCACCCGGCCTGGATTTCTTACCTATTACCTGCTTGAACCTCCAAAAATATTTCAGACACTTTTATTCCCACCTTTGCATTCTTGGTGGAGACTCCTTGCACATGTGTTCATAACTGCACCCAGCCTGGATTTCTTACCTATTACCTGCTTGAACCTCCAAAAATATTTCAGACACAGGCAACTGTATACTTATATGGATTTTCTGATACAAGTTCCTATTTTTTGACCCCACTTTTTGTTTTTATGACTGATAGTAGTAAATATATTATTCCTGCTTCAAGCAGTGTGTAAATCACAAATAATCTGCACCATCCTTGATAATTACAAGATCTCTCTTCACCATTCCATGGCATCATTATTCTTGTAATACTTTTTTCTAAGGGCAATACATAAAATACATCATGGCATAGAAACTTATCTATATTGGATTCTGAAAATGTGTAAGATGATATCTGTGTTTTTGTATCCTATTCCTGCAATCTATTCTCCTTCAATAAATAATCGGTTATCAATTTGTTTAATCCAATTCGGTATTTATCTTTCCTGACACTTATATTGGCCAAGAACATTAATACTGGCTATGACTTTGGTATAATAAATCCGCAAATTATTTTCAATTTAAGCTATCATCTGCCGTCACTAAAAACTGCCTGGGAAAAATGTAAACACCAGCTCATTATATATCTATTAACAGTTTAGATAGTAAGGGTTGACTGAGTTCAAATACACATACTACTACACACTTATTATGGTATAACTAAATAATTTATATTATAAATACAAATTTTAGGCGTATATTTCGCAGGTAAATGTCATGATTTTGTGTGACAAAAAAGATTTGGAATTCGATGTTAAATTATCTATCATGTAATGCATGTTTGCCTCTTTGTTCCTAAATGCTTCTCAGTACATGTTACATAATGTTTTAAGTGTACATATTTTTTTATATTCAGTTACTCTATAACTTATAGATATGTAATCTTACATTTACTTGTTTTCTTTAATCGAGTAATTAAACTATAAATCAATGTTTCATGGTGGAACAGTTATTTAAGGTGTTACCATAAAATAATGTATTAAACAGGTATTCAAGGTATTAACATAAAATAATGGTTCTGAGTAATTTTAATGACTGTGTATTAGAACTGAAACAAAAATTTGTTATACACTTCAAAGATCTTATCTTACTAAGCCATCAGTTCATCATTCCAATGCAGTTGTCATTTCAATAACATTTTTGATTGACCATCAGAATCCTTGGCATATCACATATTCTCAGTTGGTTTTTGCCAGTAGACTGGATTTTAGAATTAGCCAGAATCCCTTGAGAGTTAATGAATATCCAGAGAATTCAAGCATTTAATATTTGTTTTGCTTTAAAAATAAAAGATAAGCATGGATATATAATAAGTAACAAAATCAGTCTTCCTATATGTCTTAAAAAGTTCTTCTAAAGATAAGTTTACAAGAGGAGTTTCAAAAACTCACCACAACATTACTGGCATGTATAGTCTCTTGGAATGACTTCTCGTAAGTGCAAATAGTATTTAGAAAAGCAAGGTTTGGTAGATTTGCTTGAAAAAGACTCAATAAATGTCTATTAAATAACTATTTTAAACAAAATAACTCTGGTAGACAGGTTGAGCTTTAAAAAATTCAGCTTCATATATCTTAATGATCTATATGAAATATTTCAGTCCTATAGATATGACTTTATTGGAGAAATATTAGGGTACTTCAAAAATTTTGTGGAAAAATAGAATTAATAGATATGAATCCATAACTTTTAGAAGTACCATTGTACAAGTATTGTTAAAAAGTGTTTTACGAATGAGATAGACTAGACGAATAGTACCTTTTGGTGATAAAATCTGGAGTTCTTAGTAATATTGATGACAGAATGGGCGTTTTTACAGGTGAACACTGTAAACCATTCCATTAAATATATCGACCACAGAAACATACATATGCCTTTTCATTATTTGTGTCAGGAGTGTACATTGTCATCGTAGTGAGTTTTGCTTTTGCAAAAATTAAATTGTAAACTTTATCTTTGTGTTACTCAAAACTAACATTTTTGTTTCTGGACACAGAATTGGTAGTATTTTATATTTGAGGTCATATTTAATTAAACAAAGTGTGAAAAACTCTAAAAGAAAATCAATGGAGTTACATGGACACACAAATTGAGCAGCCAAAGATTGCGGGTGTGAGCATGTTAAAAGTCCAAGAACATGGGTGACCAGAGAAGGAAGAGGGTGGAATAGAGAGAAAAAGCAGTGTGAAAATAAAGTTTAAACGAATTCAAGATGTAACAACCTGACAATATAAGTTTCTCCACTTTATAAAGCAGACCAAGGAAACACTGTAAAAAGAGACACATGTGGGTAATTCTTTGGTTCTGTGTGGTCACCATGCTCGTGCCATATCCCATCCAACATGAACTAATGAGGCTGGGCTCATGAGATTACACGGTAAATTGAGCGAAAGCTGCTTAACTCAGTAGAAAAGAGCATTTTTATTACACGATATCACCAGGCTTTTATGGTGAGCTTTATGAGATCTCACATGGTGATTTACAATTACTCTGTGTCACCAGTGTGGCACTGCTGTTGCATTGTTTTGGCTATTAAAGTAACTGCCTCCTGAGCCAATTTGCAAACGAGACAATTCACAAAGCGGCAGTGCTTTGTACTGTAAAAATAGATGCTAGAGATAATTGGGCAAGGTGGTGTCATGTCACTTGTGTGCAGTTCATTAATTAACTGCTTGAAACTGCTATAAAATAATAGCCATGTCATCAGGATGAAAGTGCAAGAGTGCAAAGGAAATAAAAGTTCATAAGTAAGAAGGTAGACAGAAGTAGCCGTCATGAAGAAAACTCAAATCTATCCTTCCCTTTTAGTACCCATTCTTATTTCCCTGTGGTTGCAAACCTGCACTTCGGCTTTTCTTATTATTACATGTTAGTGTTTATGGGGTGCTAGATGATACATGCAATTTATGTTCCCCTCCAATTTGTGGATGCTGATGGATTGTTTACTAAAAGAGCTCAGGGATCGTTCCCACAGACAGAGCAATATCCAGTGATTTTCCTCCCATGATTCAGAAAGAAGGTTCATATTAAAGACATTCATGAGCATGTCATTAACGGGATTTCTCATTTCAGCAACAATCAGATCTTCAGCACGCCTGGCCGTTGAGTCAGGAAATAAACCTATACAGGAAGACCTACTTTGCCAATACTAAAGGTCTATGCAAATATAATGCCATATTTTAAAAACTGCATTAGTAGACCTACCACTCTTATTTAATAACCAATCTGGTTTATTGCCAGCTGCATCAAGAGAAAGCCACAGACTGTCAGGCAGAATGTAGTCAGTGAAAAGTATTAGAATAGTAACTGTGCATATCACACCAATAACTATTTTTATCTGTCTTCTGGAAACCAGCTCCACATGACCTTAAACCTGAAGCTGTGAGATGTACTTAACAATTGGAAAAGTAGATTTGGGGAACTTGGCTGAAGATGCCTCTGGCTAAAAGAATATGCAATACCATTACATACTACATACAGCCTAGGAAAACATAGAAACAAGTACGTTAAAGATATTAAATTTATTTTTCTATGAGGACTTCTTTTCTATGGCAATAGTGAAAAAACTGGGTCACCTCACAATGGTAATTTTCTGAGAATTATGGTACACTTGAGTCAGTTTGATCTCCTTTTAACTGAACGTTTAGCTGAGAAGGGCAGTACTCAAAGAAGCAACCCATCATCCTCATCACTTCATGGAAGGCAGAAGGTACCTGAGAAATGGCCTCCAAGGCCCCGTCAGTGATTGTTCAAGGGCTTAGGCTGATGAAATATTTTCTGTCAAAGCTTATTCCACACCTGACATTTCTCATGTTTGATCTGCTAATGGTTATTGCCCACTATACTAGTTTCAAAGGTTGGATTCATAAAAAGGTTTTATCTCTACCAATTGAGCCCTTCTTTAGAAACTTCATTCGAACATGTATTATAAACCACAGTGACAAGTGCCTGATCCTTCCTGGCAGCACACAGGTGTGATGGCTCATTCCCAAAGGATCATTTGTTTCTCCATACTTTGATGAAGACAGCATCCTTTCTAGAAGTGTTAATAGTTTAAAAAAATTTTTTTAACTGTGGATGATTTTCTTTTATATGTATTTCCATAGATCCCTATTAAATATAATAAGAAATACTGAAATTGTATTAGCAAGGAACAATAACATCATTGGTAGATATTTGCTGTAGATATTATATTAACCTAAAATTACATATTTGCTAGTAATAAAAACCCAATGCTATCTAAGTTGGCAAGCGGAAAGTTCATCAGTCCAGGATCCAAGAACAGGTAGAACAATCAAACTGCAGAAAGGACAGGGATACAACTGGAGTCAAGACATTGAATTCCACCAGGACCTCTCATAGCCCAGTCTCTAAGCATTTGCCTTATTCTTCCTTATGTCAGAACATCTTCCTCCAAGTAGTGTTTGTTTTCATCACTGGAGAAGAAATAACTCTCTTTTCTACTCTTAAAAAACTGGAAGACAGACTGGTCCAACTTGCATCTGTTACTCTTTGACCAATGATCTAAAGGATAAGAATTATGTGGGAATGTGGCTTTCTTGAACCAAATGATTGGACTTGGGTGGGAGGTGACAGCTGTTTCCAAATGAAGTTAGGGGGTGGGGAGTGGGAAAATGAAAGTACCTGTTTCCAAAAGAAGAGAAGAAGCTCCTGGCCAAATAATTGAGTTAAAAATTTCATTGGAAACATTGTTTGAAAGTCAAAACACTATTCAAAATATGACTTGGGTGGGAGGTGACAGCTGTTTCCAAATGAAGTTAGGGGGTGGGGAGTGGGAAAATGGAAAGTACCTGTTTCCAAAAGAAGAGAAGAAGCTGCTGGCCAAATAATTGAGTTAAAAATTTCATTGGAAACATTGTTTGAAAGTCAAAACACTATTCAAAATACCCAATTATAATGCACACCTTTTCTTAAACATCTATATCTTTCATAAGAAAACAAACTTGGGAGGCACTATGAAACTAAATAATATGTATGATAGTTATTATTTTATATATATATATAAAACCAGAGCTAAAATTGACCTTTACCTTGTACAGTTTATATTCTAAAGGAGATGTTCAGACAATAAAACAATAAAATTACATGAGCTCAGCAGTATGTAGAAAAATACAGCAGGGAAGGGGTGAGCAGGGAGGGATGAGAGAGTTAGTTGCTGTTTTATGTAGGAAGGTCAGAGAAGGTTTCTCTGAAAGGTGCCTTTGAATTGAGGCCCAGAGGGAATGACTGAATCCTGCACATATCTGGGAGAAGAGTGTAATATTTTCTAACATAAAATTTGCCTTAACAAAATTGAATTTGAGAGTGATGTGATGGTTAATAAAATCATCACTGACTCTGGTCACTCTACCTTTAAGAAGTTGTAAAATTTCAGAAAAGTATTTTACTCTGGGTCTCAGTTTTTCCATCTGTAAAATAAATATCTTGTTCTGCTTTCCCCACAAAGCTTAAGATTCTTGATTTAATGGAGTTATTTCCCTGGGACCTAGTTCAGATATACTGACTACTGAGCAGTTTATAAATGAGCCCAACTGCCTCATCTCTTGCCTGGACACCCTCAATAGCTTCCTAACTCATGCTTCTGTTTCTTTTCCTGCCCCTACACATACTACTATCAAGACACAAGTCAGGATATATCACTCTGCTCAAAGCTTGCAGTGGCTCTCCATTTTATTCCAGTGGGTGAAAACTCAATTTCTCAAAGACCTACATGCGCTTGGACACAATACTTCTCTACAGTGGGCTGAATCATGTCCCCCAAGATTCATACATTGAAACCCTCTTCCCTAGTACCTAAGAATATGACTATTTGGAGATAGGGCCTTTAAATAAGTAATTAAGTTAAAACAAGGTTGGTAAGGTGAGCCCTAATTCCGTATGACTGGTGTTCTTATGAGAAGAAGAGATTAGGACACAAGACGGTGCAGACTGAGAGACAACCACTGGAGAATACAATGAAAGGTGAACACACGTAAGCCCAGGGTAGAATCCTCAGAAGAAACCAAACCTTCCAACACTTTGATCTTGGACTTGTAGCCTCCACCAGATGATAAAGTCCATGAGGGTAGGGATGGTCATCTTTGTGGTTCACTGACCTACCTTTGTAGCCTAGAACCATTTCTGGCACATAGCAGATGTTTAAGCAATATTCGCCAAAGGTTAAAATGGAAACAATAAACTGGACTGTACTTTAATTTATATTTAATTTTCTTTATCTAGTAAAATATATAGTAATTATTTCCAGGCAATAAACGTTGATATACTTGTAATAAATATCACTTTTTGTTCATTGAAAATTAGTATCTAGGGCTGGCCCGGTGGCACACTGCTACAGTGCGCCGCTTGGGAGTGCGGCGGCGCTCCCGCCGAGGGTTCGGATCCCACATACAGACCGGTTCCCGCTCACTGGCTGAGCGAGGTGCAGGCGCAACACCAAGGGTTGCGATCCCGTTGCCGGTCCCGGTCCAGTACGGGCGCGACACTGAGGGTTGCAATCCGTTGCCAGACACGAAAAAAGACAAAAAGGGAAAAAAAAAATTAGTATCTAAAATATGCTGTTTATTTATTGGCAATCCATAGACCCAATTTACTATGATTTTGTGTTCAGTTTTTATTAGTCAGGGTATGCTAACTATGATAACAAATATCCCCTAATTTTCATTAACCTAAGACTACCAAAGATTTTGCTTTTGGTTTTTTAATTGCTTACAGTGAACAGTGAATGCAGGTTGAGGGCAGGGAGGGTGTCTGCCCCAGGGCACTAATCTCTTCTGTCTAGTAGATCCACCATTCACTAAGACCTACAGACAAGGAAGGAAGAGTGTAGACAACTTGTAGCAGGTGTTCAGGACCAGAACTAGAAGCGGCATATATCACTCTCAGTTACATTCCAGGCCCACACGGCAAAGGCCAGGAGAGCCAGCGGAGGAACTGCGCAGAGGCATCTGAAACACCCTGAAACACGCCGGACTGGCCCACCCTGCGTTCTCCGTCAGTCACCCCCAGAAAAATCCCACTTGCGGGGTGAAACCCGACTATTCCTTGCCCGCCTGGCCCCCGCCCATCACACCAGGCTGGGCGCCCACAACAAAGCTGCCTCCATTTTCTAGGGAGGAGTCGGACAAGCCCGGCATAGTGAGGGCAGGCCAGTCATCTCTGTCTGACGTGGCTCCCCGCTGGGACGTGCTATTTGCTTACCTCGCGGAGCACCCCGGGGCCTGTAGTCCCACTCTTCCCGTGGTTCTCAGATGGGGCTGGCAGCGTGGGAAGCCCCCGGTCAGCCACGGGGGGGCTGGGAAGAGAAGCCTGCCCAGATCGTCTCTCCGCCACACCCTGGGCACCGGCCCCAGA
>NW_007726486.1:99675-101323 GCF_000696425.1 Galeopterus variegatus | reverse complement strand
GGTGATGGGCCATAAAAATCATATACATTGTATATTGACAAAATAAAAATTAAAAAAAAAATAAAAAAAAATAAAAAAAAATAAAAATGTAATTTTGCAAAGTGCCAAGAAAGAAGAGATTGGTACAGATACGGGTGAGCACTAGTTTCTGCCTAACAGTGAACCATTCTCTGCCACAGGAAAGACAGAGACAGAGATACCACACTGGGGCTGCACGCAAATAACAAAGAAAATCTTTGATTGATGTTACAGCTTGAGTGTCTAGAAATCACAAACAGAAAATAGGAAGATTTTCCTCTCCTTTCAATTTTGTTTTGATTCAGCCTTTTAAAATGTAAATCAGCAAAATATTAAATATATTTATTTTATGTTCATTTAAAACGAGCTACAAATATAAATTATTTGATACGTGTTCACCACTATATTTACCTGAACTTCTCCCCGTGAGTGTGCAGATAATGAGTAGTTCATTGTACGTCACAAAGCTTTTGAGAGCACAAAGAAAAATCCGAAACATGGATCTGAATGGCTGCCCCCAAATTAGTTATCACTGGACTAAGAAGAGACAAACCATAAACTGACATCTATTGTCTTCATCTTGAGTACTTTTCTACTACTAATAAAAATTGTACAAAATGATAGAATTGACTAAGATTGTTCATTTGAAATCAGTCATTTCTGAGCTTAAAATACACACAAAGTTGTACTATGGAGTTAGAGAAAAATTTTTTTTAAGTTAAAACTTGGTTTCAGGACTTCGGTATGTTGCAGTCTATTTGAGATGACAAATACATGATATCTTAAGTTTTTAATGCAAAAAACATGAGTTTTGGAGCCAGACCTAGTGTTGAGTACTGGTTCTAACACTCACTAATTGTGAGTTTTGGCAAATCACTTAAATCTCTGAAACTTAAACTTTCTCATCTGAAAAACAGAAGATAATAATTCTTACTTTGGAGGGATTTATATATTTTAGAATTAGNGGGTTCGGATCCCACATACAGACCGGTTCCCGCTCACTGGCTGAGCGAGGTGCGGGGCAACGCCGAGGGTTGCAATCCCGTTGCCGGTCCCGGTCCCGGTCCGGTACAGGCGCGACACTGAGGGTTGCGATCCATTGCCAGACACGAAAAAAGACAAAAAGGGAAAAAAAAATAGTATCTAAAATATGCTGTTTATTTATTGGCAATCCATAGACCCAATTTACTATGATTTTGCGTTCAGTTTTTATTAGTCAGGGTATGCTAACTATGATAACAAATATCTCCTAATTTTCATTAACCTAAGACTACCAAAGATTTTGCTTTTGGTTTTTTAATTGCTTATAGTGAACAGTGAATGCAGGTTGAGGGCAGGGAGGGTGTCTGCCCCAGGGCACTAATCTCTTCTGTCTAGTAGATCCACCATTCACTAAGACCTACAGACAAGGAAGGAAGAGTGTAGACAACTTGTAGCAGGTGTTCAGGACCAGAACTAGAAGCGGCATATATCACTCTCAGTTACATTCCACTGGCCAGAAGTAGTTATTTGGTTCCACCTTTAAAAATGTAATTTTGTGCCACTGGGGAGAAAAAATGGCGACGGGTATGGAGCGCCCATGTCAGGAAACAGCGCGATCCTGAGAGCTGTGTGCTGTGATACCAGAGTA
>NW_007726486.1:96818-98427 GCF_000696425.1 Galeopterus variegatus | reverse complement strand
ACTGGTTCTAACACTCACTAATTGTGAGTTTTGGCAAATCACTTAAATCTCTGAAACTTAAACTTTCTCATCTGAAAAACAGAAGATAATAATTCTTACTTTGGAGGGATTTATATATTTTAGAATTAGTTATGAGAGCAACTAGTTCAGTTTTTGCTCCATAGTCACCCCCGAGTACACTATAGCTATTATTACTTCCTATGGTAGTAAATTTTAAGGGGCAAAGTAAGTTATGGATAATAAATGCAATGAGGGTTAAGAGATATGAGAAGTAATATATAAGTTGAAACAATGAGAAAGGAAGTTCAGGTGGTGCTTGAGCTGAACTTTAAATTATCGTGAGTCTTTGGATGGAAAAGGGAGGCAACGGAAACACAGTGGATTTCAAGTTGGAAGTGAACATAAGCTGTTCAGAGAGTGAATGGAGCAACTTGACTACAGAAACAGACATTGAAATATTCAGGGCATATATACATTTAGCTTACTGTCTTGCTTTTATATACACCTAGAGATGAATATCAGAATTTTTAGAGTTCAAATTTACAAAATGTACAATTTAATAAAGATATTTATTGAGTATTGGTTAAGAAAACATATTTTATGAAACTATTGATTAAATATTTCCATAATAATAAAAGTCAAAAGGAATGTGACAACCATTTACAGCCTAGTATTATAAGAATATTTGAACAAAGGTTTAATCTTCATGTGTATTGCCCATGTTAACTTTCATAATTTGCATATTTAAAATTAAATAGCTATGCAAGATTTATGCAATTTCTATTTAAAACACCAAATATAAGAAGAATTGTAGAATTCTTTTTTAATTCATTTTAATTATGGTGAATAAAGATTATTGATTGCAGTGGTGCAAATTCTTACATTTATGGTTCTTTTTTGATCCCAAAACAGAGAAGACAAATATGAAAATGGTCAGATTGAGTAGGTATAACTTCCTCTTTCGTGACTTTAAAGAGATAATTTGACTTTAAGAGATGAAACATGCATGTGAGATAACATTTTGTTTTCTATAAAATTTTATTTCAGAGAATATCCTAACTGAAATAAACATGGAAATGAGTAAGCCTACAAACTTTGTTTTTACACCTTGCTCAAGAATAGCCTATAGTCATGGTTAGACAAACTAGAGAGTTGTTTCGTTAAATAACAACATACTTTCAGCATTTATAGCACTGAGTATGAAACAGTATTTCAAATTTATCCTTCCAGGACTCAGCTCTTTTTTATACTTACATAGAAGAGCAGAGTTCAATCCAGATAACATGCATGTTCCATTCATCCATTTCCGATCTCCTCTGGGCTACCTCAACCAAGGGTATTAAAAGTTTGATGGGTAATAAAACAAACCAGCCTGAAGTACCATGCTGGTTTTTTGTTTTTGTTTTTTCACTTCACTGCGTGACTACATCATCACATATGGTATTTCATGTGAGCCAGAATTTCAAGCCCCGCTTGATAATTTATAAATGTTTTAGGGAATCACTTTCAGCCAAGTAATTATCATTGAGGAAACAGCATACTTATATGAGAGTAGATTTGTTATGTATGAATTGATTAATATAAAATGGCATATTTTATTTACAATCAC
>NW_007726486.1:94170-96288 GCF_000696425.1 Galeopterus variegatus | reverse complement strand
GGGTAATAAAACAAACCAGCCTGAAGTACCATGCTGGTTTTTTGTTTTTGTTTTTTCACTTTACTGCGTGACTACATCATCACATATGGTATTTCATGTGAGCCAGAATTTCAGGCCCCGCTTGATAATTTATAAATGTTTTAGGGAATCACTTTCAGCCAAGTAATTATCATTGAGGAAACAGCATACTTATATAAGAGTAGATTTGTTATGTATGAATTGATTAATATAAAATGGCATATTTTATTTACAATCACATTTTCATATAAGAATCAGTGGGTCCAAAGCAGTAAACACTGGTTTACCATAAACCCATATTCCATGAGTAGCTTTAAATCTACAAGTAGAAATAAAGTCCAAATGAAACAAAAGTACACCAAAAATGGGTCATGTGTAACAGTGCACCAAAGCAATTAGGATACCACAACTGTAGAATTGAATTAAACAGAAAGTTAAATTTGCTTTCTCCTCTTCTTCTTCGCATTATTGTGTTTTTTAATATTATTATTGGTTATTATGCATTGTGTCCTCAGATTCATTATGTCAATGATTTTACATTGTTAAGCATTACTTGCTGGAGAAATAAATCTTCTATCAATCTAAACCATCATTTGTTTGGCTATTCTAGAATATAATGATAGTTAAACATTAAATGGGGGCCGGCCCAGCCCCATGGCTAGCTCAGGAGAGTGCGGTGCTGATAACACCAAGGCCATGGGTTCAGATCCTATATAGGGATGGCTGGTGAGCTCACTGGGTGAGCGTGGTGCAGACCACACCGTGCCGAGGGTTGCGATCCCCTTACCGATCAAAAAAGAAAAAACAAAACATTAAATGGAAAGAGAAAGAAGGATATTAAACTCCATATTTCTTGTTTAGTGAAAGAAGGGGAAACGTAAGTACAGAAGGAAAGAAGGGCTGGAAGAAGAAAAGAAGAAAGAAGAAAGGGAGGGAGGGAGGGAGGAAGGACAGCTAATCAACCTAATTTTGTTCGTATAGGAGGTTGATCACATCATTCTGTGAAACATGCCTTATGAAACAAAGGCACTAAAGTGGTGGCTCTTGGATTTAAAAACTTCCGAAAAAATAAGAGTTGACTAATTCTTAATTCCTTCTTGTCATAAATATGCCTGATCTTTAAATTTTCCTGGACAACACTCTTAAATTCTGGCCTAATAGAAGACGTGACCTTAAAAATCCCGTCTAATTATTGGCTGTAGAAGGAGTGGCAGGTGAGCAGAGTTGGGCAGGGAGTTACAATTTCTCATCCAAATAATGCTAGCTTAGTCATTATATAGAAGTCTATTTTTTTATCCACTACTAGATTGATCCCCCTTTCCAATAAAGATGTTTAATTCTACTGCATCCTAAGAATCTTTTCTCCACTCTGCCTTCATGTCTTCCTCCCCGACATACGTCCAACCTTTTATCACCAAGCAACTGAAACCCCTCACCATATCCCCACTTTCATTGCTTTAAATTAGACCTTTCATTTTTGTCTGAATTCTTGCAATAATCTATCATTGACTCCTTATCTTTGATCCTAAATTCTCCAATCCATCTTCCATACTGCCTCCTGAACCTTCAAACTGCTAATGTTACTCAGTTAATTTATTTTTTTTCCAGTAGCAATCCCCTCACTATGTATAAGATAAAATTCACATCTATTGGCACAACTTTGAAGAATCATCATAAACTCATTTCACTGATGCAACAAATATTATTACATGTTTCCTATAAGCAAGAATAGTTTAGATTCTGTGGCTATGAAGATGTAAAGACAGTTATTGCCTTCCCACAGTATACAGACAAATGAGGAGACAGGAATGGAAGTAATCAAAACTGATTGAGATTATTTCTTAAACAAACTTTAACAGCAATGAAGAAAAAGCAGCACTTAATACCTTTCTGAGCAAATCTCAAGCAAAATAAATGCTTTCTCTCCTTCAAAGTGATCATTACATAGTCATGAACTCATTCAATAAAGATTTATTGAGTTCTTACTATGTGCCAAGTAGTGAGCTAAGGAATGAAAAAATATACTCAATAAATTTTTGGTGAATAAAGAAAGGAGTAAATGAATAAAGGAGTGAATGAGTAAAGGGGTGGATGAATTAT
>NW_007726486.1:93516-94053 GCF_000696425.1 Galeopterus variegatus | reverse complement strand
GTGAATAAAGAAAGGAGTAAATGAATAAAGGAGTGAATGAGTAAAGGGGTGGATGAATTATAGACTGACTTCCAACACTTTCACATTTATTGGTGAATGCACAGGAGGTTCACAGAAGGCCACCAGGATGCCTCACCAGATTCCCCTTCAACACTGAGGGACGTAATGTCCTGCCCTTAACTCTAAGTCTCTCTGGAATTGCCTTGTCTAAAGAGAGTTGCCTCATCCAAGGTGATGCCCTCTTCTCTTGGTAGCCCATATCCAGTGACTAATCAATGAGAGGAGATAAAGGCTCTGTCCACTTTCCCAGTTGAAAGGCCATTGTGGCTTCAGAGTTTGCCATGGAGTCAGCAGAGGCCTGTGTTGAGGCTGTGTTGCTGCCCAGCTTCTCCCTCTACCCAATTCTGCTTTCTTCCCTTTCCTTCCACAGGCGGTGATTCCAAGAACACCTCCTAACAAACCTCCTGTAGATCAATTTTTAATTCAGAATCTACTTCCCGGAGAAACCTACCTGTGACAGGCTCACCTATTTTTTTT
>NW_007726486.1:91229-92590 GCF_000696425.1 Galeopterus variegatus | reverse complement strand
TTTTTTTTCCCCTCAATTACCACTTCTGAGTGTACTGTTCAACATGTATTTCAAATATTGCAATGAGTTCTGTTGGGAGAATACAGAAAAATAGTTGGGCCCCTCAGATGTTCAGAATCTTGCTGAGCACTTGATGTAAATATGCACGTGCGCCCAGGTGTTCCTTGGTTATCGTCTAACGTAATTGCACATGTGCACCCAGGTGTCCTGGGTTATGGGCTTGAGTATAAAGGATGAGTGGCTCTGATCCATGGTTCCCCCATGCCCCGGGGGGAGGGGGGGGCACAGGGAGGCCTGTACTGCTGCTGGACGCTGTTGTTGCCAGGGTCACGGGACATCTAAGAGGCCGCCGCCACAGCTGAACCTGTAAGCTGATGCTGCTGCTGAGGACTGAGCTCGTGTCGTCTTGCCAACAGCTCCCAGGATCTTTCCCAATTACCTAGCGTGGACCTGCGTGTGAGGCATCTGTTGACCCAGCCTGGCATGTGAGGGGTCTTGTGACCCAGTCTGTGCAATGCGTTTGAAAGGTCTGAGCCCTAGCCCTGACAATACAAATGGAAACTTATTATAACTAAAATAACAAAATGTTTTGGCTTCAGTTATGATTTGTCTTACTCTACAACTGGCATAGTTGTGTAGCTTAACAAGTTCACAAAACCCTAAATTTCCCCAAAATAATATGATTCTCAATGGGCTGAAAGAGGTAATTATAGAAGTTTAATTAACACTTATTGACGGTTATCTTTATACATCTTCTACCTTAAATTTAATTGTAGAGACCAGGATAACATAACTAATGTTCATTGTAGTATTAGGAAAATAGTCAATGAGATTTTAACAAATAAGGCCATAAAGTCGTAATTGTTTGTCTTCCTTTGTTGTCAGATCATTCATTAGCAACTAGGTAGTATTAAGAAAACAGTTCTCTGCAAACATAAAAATTTAAATGTAAAATTCTAATGTTTGCTTATTCTAAATTATGAAGGCTACTATAAATTTGCAATGATTTAAATATTCAAAAAGTAAATATATCAATAGATGTGTTTATGTGTTATGTTTACTGATATGTACGCATAACCATATAACGTGACTGCAGTAGTTTTCACTTATTGTGAAGTGTCTTGACTTTTTAAAAACAATATGCAGTATTGAAAATGGTAATGGGTAATAAAATACTGCAAATTTAAAATATATATATATATATCACAAAAAAAACCCATAAATAAATTAGGCATGTTAATGAAGTTTTTTCTAGAATGTCACTACTGTTCATCCACTCTTTATATGTATAAAAGTATACAAATTTGTATTAATACAATTTAAATTCACAGTTTAAACTTTTAAAGACACTCAAATTTGAT
>NW_007726486.1:88804-90190 GCF_000696425.1 Galeopterus variegatus | reverse complement strand
TGCTCTTGCAGGACCTGACTGCTACAACATGGTCTCAGATAATTACTCTTTACAAAGTAATTCAGGAAGAGCAAAGCCAATTAGCTTAACAATTAAAAGGTGTGCAAACAGCCAAACAAACATTCATCAGAATTAACACCCACAAATGCTTTTATAGACATCACATCAATCAAAGTGTAAGAAATATAGATCTTGGTGACCATGCCCCTGATTATCATCACAAACCATTCACTGGCATAGAATCTGATTATTTCCTATTTATATTATGGCCACTATGGGAATTCTATTTAACCTGCCTCTTTGTAACAGGCTAGGATGACTGTACTGAACATAAAGGAAATATAAATTTCAGGATTTAACTAGCATGAACTATTGATTATGTGTTTCTAGTCAGATCTCAATATTTGAACTGTGTAATATGTTGTTTCCAAGAATTTTTCTGTAGTATTTCNAAATTTGTATTAATACAATTTAAATTCACAGTTTAAACTTTTAAAGACACTCAAATTTGATTATTGTTGCTACATTCTTACAAATCCACATGGTGGGTCTGTTATATAGAATAGAAAAGTCAAGGCCCTGTTTTCCTGTATTATTTATTTTCTTTCAGTCAAAGTATTTCCAAAATTAAAAATGTTTAAATATACTTCCTCTGGAGTACTTAAAAATTTCATTCTCAAGTTGCTTTAAAATACTCTAAAATGTATTTTTTATCATATTTTGAGGAAAATAAATCACCTTGAGGCAGTCACCTATTAGTATTCTGCCTCAACTAAGTGGATTATGGACTTTGAAATGAAACCCAAACACATTGTGAAAAGGTGCCTAAGCCTAACTGTCTTGTACTATAAATATGGACGATATTTTGACAATAATTGGATCTCCCTAATACCCATATGGATTCAAACTGCAGAAAGGAAATGGATTGTAAATTTTGGCAATTGAACTTAACTATAGTTCCATATGTATGCAATACCAACCACAGAATTTGGAATTCGAACTGTTGTTACAAACTATTTTTGCTAATTAGAAGCATCTTCATTTTTCACCTCTGCAAGTGAAGTTTCGAGAAGCCCAATGTTCCCCTCACTTATCTCAAATTCCCATTTGGCAGGCATTGTAAAAACTAACTCTCAAAGAGCCGTCACATGCCTGTAGTCTCCAGCTTGGCACAGTTTCTAGCTCTGACCTCAGGGAATTTTCATGTGTGAGTCTTCCTGTGGTTTACCTCCGAGAGTTCTCTCTCAATTGAAAAGAGAGCAAGAAGGATGGGTAAAAACAACAGCTCAACAAGCTAGGTTTATTTCAAGAGGTACACAAAACAATGCTCTTGCAGGACCTGACTGCTACAACATGGTCTCAGATAATTACTCTTTACAAAGTAAT
>NW_007726486.1:85423-87252 GCF_000696425.1 Galeopterus variegatus | reverse complement strand
CTGTCTACCCTAAGTGAATCATTGTGCAGTACATGCATGTATTGAAACAACACACTGTACCCCACATAAATAAATACAATTGAGAAAAAAATAATACTAAAGCTACAGTGTGATTTTGAGGATCAATTCATGCAGCAGTTCTAAACCTTTAAAGTGCATCAGAATCACCTGGAAAGCTTGTTACAGTGCAGATTTCAAGGCCTCACCCTCAGAGTTTCTGATTCATTAGGTCTGAAGCAGGGCCCAAGAATTTGCATTTCTAATGTTACCAGGTGATTTGGAAGCTTCTTGTCCACAGACCATACTTTGAGAAACACTGTTGCTTAAAGTGATTTGCTCATTATAAGGACTCAACAGAGTTCAAAGTATTAATGCACGCTGTCTTCCTATAGTTTTCTTTTGCCTTTCCTAATTATTGTTGTAGCCAAGATTTGAAGAAAGTCTCAAATGCAGAATACACAAATGAATCTCACTGTAATGAGGGATCTGTGTGTATATGTGTTTGTGTTGTTTCACATAGGATTGAATCAATTGTTCAAACATTCTTTTGACCTTATATATCTCTGTATATAGGTAGCTAGCTAGCTAGATACAGATTTTCTTAAAAATTTTTTGCTTGCAGTCACTGAACATGATTAGTAAAATTCTTCTACTTAATATAGTCGTTCTGGAGAGGTGTTTGAGTTATATCTAAGCAGTTGTAGTGGATTGAATGGTGTCCCCCACAAAACTCCCTGAGGCTTGAATTGTGTCCCCCAAGTTTTATGTATTAGAAACTTAGCCCCCACCGTGACTGTTAAAAGGATGGGAAATCCTATTATGGTAATGGAAAGGTGGAGCCTTGCAGAGGTGATTGGGTTGTAGGACCATGNAAAAAGCATGGTCTTTCTCTCACTTGCTGTTTGCTTCACGTGCAGTCTGGCAAATTTTGTGCCTCAAGGTTCTCCTTGGACAGTTACTCACTCATAAAGCACCCACCTAGTAGAACCACTGCAGTTCCACCTCCTGCAGGTAGCCCCAGAGCCAGACAAAGGTACTACCTCACTTTGTACCTGTTGAGTTGAGGATAGCTCTTAGTTCTCTCGTTAGTTATGTAATTAATTTCCTATATTAAATTTCTCCTTTTTGCAATACATCTGCAAATTTCTATTCCCCCAATTGGACACTGACAGTTACAGCTACACACCACTGCTTTATGTCCTCATCTTTAAAATCAAGGTTGGAGGGTGGGAGGAAGGAAAAGGGGTGGACAAACTTGTACAAGACTATGCTGTCTACCCTAAGTGAATCATTGTGCACTACATGCATGTATTGAAACAACACACTGTACCCCACATAAATAAATACAATTGAGAAAAAAATAATACTAAAGCTGCAGTGTGATTTTGAGGGTCAATTCATGCAGCAGTTCTCAACCTTTAAAGTGCATCAGAATCACCTGGAAAGCTTGTTACAGTGCAGATTTCAAGGCCTCACCCTCAGAGTTTCTGATTCATTAGGTCTGAAGCAGGGCCCAAGAATTTGCATTTCTAATATGTTACCAGGTGATTTGGAAGCGTCTTGTCCACAGACCATACTTTGAGAAACACTGTTGCTTAAAGTGATTTGCTCATTATAAGGACTCAGCAGAGTTCAAAGTATTAATGCACGCTGTCTTCCTATAATTTTCTTTTGCCTTTCCTAATGTTGTAGCCAAGATTTGAAGAAAGTCTCAAATGCAGAATACACAAATGAATCTCACTGTAATGAGGGATCTGTGTGTATATGCGTTTGTGTTGTTTCACATAGGATTGAATCAATTGTTCAAACATTCTTTTGACCTTATATAT
>NW_007726486.1:82054-84554 GCF_000696425.1 Galeopterus variegatus | reverse complement strand
GTTCTGAGGGCTTTAAAAGAAGAGAGTCTGGGGCCGAGCCCATGGCGCACTCGGGAGAGTGTGTCGCTGGGAGCGCAGCAGCGCTCCCGCCGCGGGTTCAGATCCTATATAGGGATGACCGGTGCGCTCACAGCGCTCACTGGCTGAGTGCGGTGCGGCTGGTCTCAAAAAGGACAAAAAAAAAAAAAAGGAGGAGAGTCTGTCTTTCTCTCTCGATTCTCTCTGCTTCCACTATCTTTCAATGTGGGACCCCTGGGTCACTGTCGCCACCACCAGATGGACTTTGGACTTTCCAGCCTCAGAAACGGGAAGCAATAAATTTTGCTTTTCTTTATAAATCACCCAGTCTCAGGTATTTCTGTTATAGCAACACAAAAAGGACTAATACAGCAGTAAATTTTTTCCTACTAAGAAGGGTATAACTGAATGAAAAGAAGAAGGTGGAGGAGGAGGAGGAAGAAGGGAGAAAGAGAGTGGTGATCTTATTTTATGTGTGACCTATTCAATGTATAAAACCACAATCATTTAAAAACAACTTCTTAATATGTTATTAGTAACAAGTGCTACACAGCTCACCACTGTTCAGCTATGCTGAAGTGGATTATCCAGGCTCTGGAGGCTGAGCATATCTTGAATTCAGAACTCGAGTTTCAAACACAAAACAGCTATCTTAACATCTGTGTTTCTGTAAATAAATATAAAAAGTGCTTTGATAATGATTGGATCTCTCTTATACCCATATAGCTAATCAAACTGGTTGAAATGGAGAAACATATAAAGATATATCTCCTATATACTTATATATCTGTACCTACACTCTATAAGTCTAACTATGCCTTTAGAATGCAAAGAAGAGTTAAAAGTAGATGAATGCTAATCTCATAGATTCCTTCTAGATTTGGGGAATTTTATCTCATCTTAGTGTTTACAGCAGTTTCACCTATAACTAAGTTCACAGAAAGTCTTTTCTTTTAACCTAAATTTTTCCTCAAATAAAGTTTTTACCTAAAATTTTACCTAAAGTTGTTTTCCTAAAATCAAAAGTTTTGTCCAAAACAGGCTATATGTTTTTAATAGAAACAACAACTCTTCTCTAATTTGTGCTCTCATGTTTCATTGATTTACATAACAAAGTACAAAAATCTTTGGAAACAAATATAATTGACCCTTATCACTCACACAACTCAGCTGGAGGGAGCCCACTGGTATGGACTTCCTAGGATGTAGTCTAGCCACTAGTGCCTGGGAGCTGTATTAGTTTTCTATTGCTGTGTAACAAATCACCACAAATCCATCAGATTAAAACAGCATATACTTATTCTCTCACAGGTTTCAAAGGTGGCACAGATTAGCTGGGTTGGTTTTCTGCTCAGGGTCTTACAAAGCTGAAATCAAGACATTGGCCAGCTACATGCTCATCTGGAGGCTCCATAAGGAAAAGATCTGATTCCAAGCTCATTAGGTGTTGGTAGTATTTGTTTTCTTGTGACTGTATGACTCAGTTCACTGTTTTTGTGATCTAGTAGCTGTCAGCCAGGTACTGCTTTCAACTCCTAGAGGCCACATTCAACCCCTTGCCACCCAGCTGCCTCCATAGGCAACTCACTACATGGCTCCTTGCTTCTTCAAAGCCAGCAGAAGAATTTCTCCTATTAGGAAGGCCCAGTTCCTTTGTCAGGACTCAGTTGATTAGGTCAGGCCTTCCTAGGATAATCTCCCTTTTGATTAGCTAAAACTCAACTGATATGGGACCCCAATTACATGTAGAAAACCACTTCAGTTTTCTCATATATCATAACCTAGTCACTGTAGTGAAATCCTTCATAGTCACAGTCCCACCCATACAGAAGGGGAAGGGTCTATACAGGACATGTGTACCAGGTAGTCAGAATCTTGGGGGTTATCTCAGAATTCTGCCTCCCACAGTGTCTGTGAACACCACTTAGTTTGTTTTACAGAGCTATTAAAGAGTATTAGTTAGCCTAGCAAGTGGGATAATCGGTAGTTAGAGCTTGCATTCTAGTTATATTTAGATGGTATTGTTGACATCTTGTGGGGCACTGATAGCCATATAAATAACTGTTCATAATAGTTATCAGGGACTCCGGAAAAACTCCCAGAGAGATCATATTTTTATGTTAAAATGTTATTTTAAAAATTGTGAAAAAGCTGAAGTCATCATTTAAAAGATAAGGTAAAGTGCCAATGTGAGCAAATATAAATTGACTAATGAGTATATAGACATTAAAAGTACTTTGTCCCCTTGTATTTATTTTTTTTGTTGTTTATTTATGATCTGTTACTATTATTTTTCCATTGCACAGGCAAATTATGGCATACGCTGAGCCAAGGCTAGAAATCCCTTTTTTGAAACCTCTTTTTGCCCTCCATAACTAGATCTCAAGAGTTATAATCACATTGATATCCCCAGACAAACAACTGAACCAGAAAAATCTTCTGCTTCTTCAAAGAAAAGTAGATAATGGATTCTCTAATTCAG
>NW_007726486.1:80398-81747 GCF_000696425.1 Galeopterus variegatus | reverse complement strand
AAACAACTGAACCAGAAAAATCTTCTGCTTCTTCAAAGAAAAGTAGATGATGGATTCTCTAATTCAGGTAACAAGTTTGAAAAATCAATGGGATCTCCTTTTCTCTTCTCTCTCTCTCTCTCTCTCTCTCTCTCTTTCTCTCTCTCTGATCTCATGATTCTCACTAGGTAAGCAAACTTCTCCTAATACAATTACTCTCCCTGGGTCTCTTTTGCCACCCACAATTTGTGACTTGTTTTTAAAAACTTATTTTTTTTTGTACTACATGGATTTGTGACTATAGTGTATGGAACGATCCTGCCAAATCTCTGGAGAAAAATGAATCAATGCAGCTACACATCTTAAACATAGTGAAAACCTATGAGTTTTGTGAGACAGAGATACCTGGCTTCAAACTTCAGCATCAGTAATTTAATTGACCTTAATCAATTTACTTAATTTTTCTGAGTTTCAAAACAAAGATAATTAGACCTAACAATAACATATTGTATGTGCCTATCAAATGTTAAATAATCAAATCAAATGTATCGCTGTTTTTTCAATCAACTTTCATTTAAGGAGCCTATTTCTTGCAAAACAGTCATCTTAAAAGAAACAGTTATATATATATATACACACATATATATATATATATATATTTTAATATTTCCTAGAGTGTGTTTCATGGACCAGTGGGCCCTGATGCTACTGGGGAAAAATAAAAACAGTAGTAAATGTTGGGGAAGTATTGGTACATTCAACAATACTAGAAGGGTCACAATAAACATTAACATTATAAAGGCTCTGATATGACCTATGTAAAGAAAGATGCTTAATATTTTTCTAAAAGTTGCTAAAATTTCATGAGACAAACTGAGAAAAATATTGTTTTAAAACTTTGAATACCTACAGCCCAATGGAAATTTCTTCATGATCTTCTCACCAGAACTCAGAAGAAGTGTATAAATGATGTGTGAGAGAAGGAAGAACAGCACTACAGTGAAAAACAAAAGTAATATGTAGTTTCGATATGCTTGCATAATAAGAAATGATTACTCTTATTGCCATTCAGCAGTATTAAATATAATAAATGACGCTAAGGGTAATATATTGTTGAAGGAAAATAAATGGTGATTGCCGTTATCTAAACTAGGTGATACATTGCAACATGCTCTAGTCCAATCTTACTACAGAAAATGTCATGAAAATCTGGTACGATGGAGTAAAAGTGGGTGGGAGAGGTGGTAAAAGTCCCTACCTCTGACAGTGAACTAAAGAGATAGCTGTAGAGACCATTTTGAATACATTAGCATCATGCTTAAAGACTAGTGGACGTGAATTGCTAATGAGAAGGCTAGTAGAAAGATAGA
>NW_007726486.1:78674-79651 GCF_000696425.1 Galeopterus variegatus | reverse complement strand
TAAGACAAAAACAGTCCTTGCTTATGATGTCCAGAGCTGTCCACTGGGTGCAATAAATCAATGTGGCAGTTTTCTAATGGTAGAGATAAACATGACACTTGGATGTTGAAACGTAGAACGAAAGGAAATGACTTAGCATGCTAGAATAAATTTAATTCCTAGCATTTTTCCTGTTACCTCCCAGGAAAAATGATGGACATCCCTTCTCTTTTCATTCACATTTGGGCTTCTTCTTGATTGATGTGAATCGGTAAGGTGGAATAAAAGTAGCAATAAATGATAATCAGCTGAGTGATCTTATAGAGCTTCTTAACTTTCCAGAGCCACGGTTTTCCATCTAGACAAAAGGCATTAAATATCTCTTTTAAGCAATTTGAAAACTCAAATGTACAAAACAAGTGGTGTTACTAAAAGTTGGACTTTTGGACAAAGTTGATTTGGACTTCCTTTGGACATTGCTGCATCTTTGGTCAAATCAATCTGCTACCACCCCTGGGACAAGATACATTAGATTGATGATTGTCTGCAATAACAAAGAACACAGGCTTTTTGTTTGAAGAAACTGACATACAGAGAGATGAAGCATGTGTCCCAAGTGAGTGGTTCATCTCACACATCATGACTTAAAGCTTAGGTTTTCTGATGATTTATTGTTCATTCTTCCCACTGTACTACTGTGCCTAAGTAGTCAGCATTGATAAACACTAAAACCATAGGTCCAGTCCCTTGAACAGTATATTAAAGGAGAGATATGTTAGTACATTAGTGTAGACCTGAAGGAAATGGAAATGAAGGTAGGCCTACATGGATGGATATGCCATAGGGAAGAAGGGAGAAGACATTTCTTGAAAGAACAGACCTTTAACAGATCTTACAAGTAAGGAAACTGAGTCTCAGACAGGCTCAAGATTACACTAGGAGAGACTGTAGAAAAAAAACACATAACCCTACTGTGTGCTTGATGCTGTTCTAAGCTC
>NW_007726486.1:45839-77720 GCF_000696425.1 Galeopterus variegatus | reverse complement strand
AACCGGTCTGTATGTGGGATCCGAACCCTCGGGCGGGAGCGCCGCCACACTTCCCAAGCGGAGCACTTATCCAGTGTGCCACCGGGCCGGCCCTAGACTTATGTTTAATTAATGTCTTTTCCTGCCAATGATTCCCCATTATTCAAAATACATAAAAACACTTCATCCAGCAGGAAAAAAAAAAGAAAGAAGAATTTTATATATAATATGAATGAAACTGGGCATTTTCTAGTTTAGAGACTTACCTTTAATTAATGTCTTTTCCTGCCAATGATTCCCCATTATTCAAAATACATAAAAACACTTCATCCAGCAGGAAAAAAAAAGAAAGAAGAATTTTATATATAATATGAATGAAACTGGGCATTTTCTAGTTTAGAATTGAACTCCCAGAAACAATCATAAGGAAGGTAATGTTTTGTTATTCAAGTATTAACTAACACAGAATCACATCTTTTCTGGGTCTGGTTATAGAAGCATATTCCTTTTGTTTTACAATATATTTTTCCAAGTGTCAGCCAGGCCGCCACTGGCATTAATTAGCTATATTTTTTTTTTCCTAGTACAATTTTTCTGGAGCATTTTTCTAATTTCTCTATCCAGATAGTAACCAAAGCTAATGTTGCTAAAGATTGTAAGAACAACAACAACAAAAAAGTTGTAAATAATCGATTGAGCTTTATGAAAGGTAAAATGCAAATTCTCCATTTCTACTCACATATGCTTCCCTTTTATTGAGTCTGAATATATGTTGTTTTGAACCCTCACTAAGTGCAACTTTTATTTTAGATATAACAATAATTCTAAATTCTGCATTGCCAGGTTAGCTCAGAGAACATGCGTGAGAAGAGAGTTAGCTCCTCTCGGCTTTCTAAATTAAGTATTGCAGTGGTGAAGGGGACTGGTCATTCATTCATTTGTACAGAAGCCTTCCTTCTATGTTCTGCATTGTCTCTAACACATGTTAACATCTTCTGGAAATTGGGGAAAAAGACTGAGAAAAGAAGCTGAAGGTTAAGATGATGATGATAAGAGAGTTGGTGAAGGAAAATACCATGTAATTAACTGCGATTCAAGACCACAGAGCACGCCAATAGCAGAGGAAATCATGTGAACATGAAATGAAAATAATAATATTAAATTAAACACTTCTTTTTTGCCAAATCAGAAATTTTTGTTTGTTTTTTAATTCATAACCTTGGAACTTTGAGTGGAAAAGTTAAAGACTTATAGGTAATAACTTCTCTATTTCTACCTGTATACTTCTGTTTATTCCTACTTCCTTCTGTACAAGAAAACTTTATCACTGAACAATCGGCTCAAACTTGGTAAACTTTACAGAGGTTTTTTTCTTTTCTTTCTTTTTTTTTTTTTTTGGAATATAAAAATACAATAACCCAACAACACAACAAGACTGATGAGCTGTCAACAGACAGCCTCCCCCTGGCTCCTGGGATTTAAACCTGTTAGACATCCCCAGCCTCTGTTCCTGCCCAGTCAAGTTTCATCCCCATCCCTGGTGTGGAATCTGATACAATACTATATTAAAAAGTCGCTTCATTCCACTAACATGTCTTCTTAATTGGCAATATGTCTTACATGGCATAAATTATCAGTGCTTATCATGAATTCCTAGCCTAGAAGGAAAACCCAACAAGTCTTTTGTTTCATTTCATCAAATTGCATCTTGATGGATCGAGACAGTTTGGGCAAAGTAATTTTCATTATCTGATCATCAGAACATTTATTTTTATTAAAAACACACAAGTGGATAGTCCAGTGTTTCATATATTTCTGGAGCTGAGGTCCTGCGCACGTTCTGCAACCATGTGCATGACAGGGGTGAGGGAACCCCAGCAGACGTTATATTCTATCAGCAAAGCAATCTCTCTGGCTATTTCTGTAACTTGAAAGCATGGCCCTTGCGCAACATTCTGACAACGTGAATTCGAAGTCTCGTTGTACTGTGACTGCCAGAAAGTTTAAAATGTTAAGTAATCTCTCCGAGTTGCCCTAGAATCTCAAGTTGTTTTATTAAAGTTCCTTTCCACCGTTTGAAAAACTTCTTTGTTTCACTAACAGCAAGTCTCCTGTGTTTTGTAATGTTGTTATTGAACAAGTTTAATGATTTGCTGAGGACCTCATCTAGAGGCATTACCACGCAGCTTGAGATTAGAAACGTATGGTGGTGGAGGCTTTCCTAGAATAAATGAAAATATTTTATTCAGCTACCGAGAAGGGTCTCCAGAGATCAAATTAGAAGCTAGCTGTGAAGGGAGATGTTTAGGCATGCTCTGGAATTATTTATCAGCATTTTCTGCTTGTGTGAGAATAAGCAGACATTAAGTTTAAATTAAACAAAGGGGGAAAGAAAACAAGTTTTTCAGTAATTTGATTGCTAATGACATTTCTGAATTATTCTTAGCTTAATAGTTTAAGTAATTTGCAATGATAATAATTGTTCCTGCTAAAGCTCCAATAGTGTCAATTTTTTTTTCTTTTTTGAGAAGATTAACCCCCTTTAAAACCTTTAATGGACATGTAATTACAAATTTATTGTGGGCTTTGTTAACTTTTAAATTTGTTTTCTTCTTGACATTTCTTTTAATTTAATTTAATTTTATTTCATTCATCGACAATTTGAGAAACTGACTTAAAAGTCCATTAAAAAGGAATAAATGTTCTTAATGTTGCACTTGTTTGTCTTTATTTATAATGAGGCTGAGTTTGTTGATAGAATAAAGGCAGCTTAATTATTACTTTCAACATTAATGTGCTTTTCCCATGCACTCATTCAAAATAAGTATGCTTTTAGGGTTTGTTGGAAAGAAGTAAACTGTTATGCGGTTGCAATTGTCCCTTAAATAATTAAATAAAAGATCAGACCATATCCCAAATTAACATACAAGTCTGTATTGTAAATAACATCTAGATGATGAAGTCATGTTAAAAGCCATTAAACTTTGCTCTTGAAGGAAAACTGCATGTTATCACAAATAATTGGAAATTGAAAATATTTTTGTGTGAAATGTAGCAGGTTAATAAACTGGAAACTAAAACTCTAAGTGTTATGGCTGCTTTTCATATTGAGGTAATGTAAATATATAACTTGACATTTTGTCAGCCAGTAAATTGTCTTTTTCATGTCCTGAACTAAGTCACCATATTAATCATGTCCAAGAAATGACCAAGACTACTAAAACTTCCCTAAACACTCACTGTTTCAAAGGTGAAATATTTGATAGACACGGTATTGTTCCTAGAAATTCATGTTGCATATCTGAATATTCTAGATTCATATTAACTATTTTTAAAAGGATTTGGTTATCTGTTCTCAATTTCCATTAACTTATACCATTGTGACTTAGAATTAAATTGCACCTTAAATTTTTAAAAATAGTGAAAAGAAAAAGAAAAAATGTGAGCTGAGGTGAGCTAAGGACTTAATAAAAGCATAATCCTTTCCTGACCAGAGGAAAAACATTCTTAGAAAAAATCTGAATATATATATATGCAAATTCCCTGTTTGTGTGATTTGAGAAGAGGGTTAATTTGGTGTAAAATTTTTTTTTTCCTAATCTGAAATGCCACAAATGTTAGTGACATTCAAACACTTTGCAGTGACATTCTCAACCCTCTGCTAATACTCTTTCAGTGCTTGGGAATCAAATAATTACAAGATAAGGCATTAAAAAAGTCAAGAAGGCAATACAATACCGTGAATTATAATGAGTAAAAGGATTCAGTTACCGATGTAAGAGAAGAGAACAATTCAAGTAGACATTATTAGCAGAAATATAGCAAGTGCCTTAATATTAGTTTCTTTAAAAGTGTTCTCAGATATTATCTGTATTTATAACTGCTTGTGTTTTTGTCTAAACTGCTTAATTCTCTGAAATGCCAAATGTTGATTTTTCTTAAGTTTTGTCTAGAAGTGACAGAAATCCCTCAGATTCTCCACAAAATACTTATTTGTAATATTCGTCTTTTCCATAACAATGTAGTTGGTATGTTTCAAAAGTACAAACAGTTGCTTTGCAGCATTCTCACAAGAAGTGACAACCACTTTCAAATATTTCCTGCTTATTTCTTCCGTAAGCAATAGTGTGGCTTTCTCTTGTCTCTTTCCTTATCATAGATCCTGATACTCCAGTAAGGGTACATCAAGTAACTGGTATCTTGTCTTTCCAGGAAATTATTTTTAGATAACCCATGTGGTACACTCAAAAAAAAAAGAAAAAAAATTAAAGCTTGAAAGTTGACACCAACAAATCTAAATATTAATACCACATATGGATATAATGAAAACTGATGACCAGAATATTCTTTAAAATGCCAAATTTTCCAGAAGAAAGAACTTTCAACATGACTTAGCCTTTTGGGGAAGACTGGTAAATTAAGATGGAAAAAAGATACTCTATACTGTGGAGCACTATAATTATGTCTGCATAAGGTTACATATTATGGTAAATTAAGTTCTATTAGAGTATCATTTATTTTGGGTATCCCCCACCCCAATACTAAGCATGGTTGCTAGTGTATCACGAGTACTCCATAAATCAAAGAACTTACAAGTTATTTAAAAGAGAGGAGTTTACTGATTTTAACTATTGTATGTGTTCAGTTTGAATGCTTAGAGGTGAAGTATTCTTCTACATGATAATCTCCCTAGTACCTATGTCTGTGTGTCTACTACATGACCCATCAATCCCCTCTTCTTCCCTCTCTAGATTCGCTGGTGCACCTCTTCAGCCATCTCTTGCCAATATCTTTATTCCTTTCATCACCTATCAGGACTTTTTATCATATCTTCCTGGTGAAAACCCTCCCTGTTTCAATCCAACTGTCCTTTTTATCCATACTTGCACTTGGGATGCTGAGGATTACATAGAAAAAAATTATTGCATAATATAGCTGATTGGTGCCATTCTAAAATAAATTGTCTCAGCTTTTACATTTTCTTATTTCAACTTAAATCTCCGATCTCAAATATTTAGGTCCATGACCTCACCTATTATTTTGATGTCAACCTAAGAGAGAAACTGGGGCATGATATATAAAGTGAAAGGTTTATTTGAGTCAAATATTAGGATTACAACTCAGAAAACCAACCCCAAGTTGCCTTGAGTATGTGTTCCAGAGGACAAAAGAGAAGTCGGTAATATTTAAAGAAAAAAAAGGATAATCTCAAAGGGGCAGTTCAAAAGTTGTTTTTCAAGCATTTACATTGTTTCATTAAAATAACATAAGCAACTGACTATACCTTGCTGTTCACATCATAAATTCCAAGAAATTTGCAACCAAGGAAGGGTAAGGGTCACATTATACATGTGATAACCTTTCATTATTTTATACCCATTGGGGTGGCAACTAGTATGGAAACAGTTGCCTAAACATGAAATTTAGCAATTATCCTGGACAAGAACAAGGGAGATTTGACATAAGCCGCATGCTTGTCTCTCTGGGCCTGATAAGTTTAGCAAACTTCACATTTTTAGATTGTTTTGAGCCCTTCCTTTCTCAGACAGATGAATAGATTTGTACTCCAGAGAATCCAGTACTAGGGAATGCTCTCTACATCTCATCATCAATCTGCAAACCTTTCTTTTTTCTTTCTCTCCTATTGCAAATGGGGATGTTTTCCATTGACTTGAAAGCTAATATCTCTGTATCTGCTCAAGATACCGCACTTTCTGCCTGCCCCGAAAACTGAATCCCTTTTTCATTCTCATGGATCCTACCCTTTGACATTTAAATATACCGAAGACACTTTCATCTTAAAAAACAAACAAGAAAACCAACACAAATCCCCCTCCACCTAAGGTTCCCCAGTTACAATTTGACTTCCATCCTGTAAATGTCGCATTTACACACTGCACCTACGTCCTTACCTTCCAGTCACTCCTCCAGATGCCCAGCAATCCCAGCACTCCACAGAAAGAATGCTCTCTCCAGAGTCCAATGCTGGTCTGTGCTAAATATTATGGACACTTGTCAGTCCTCACCCTACTACATCCTTTGGCACCATTTCACAGCATTGACTACTTCCTCCTTATTTGAATACCTTTTCTCTTCATCTTCCTAATACTGTATTTCAGGGGTTGGCAAACTACAGCCCATAGGTCAAGTCCAGTCTATCACCTGTTTTTGTAAATAAGGTTTTATTGGAACACAGCCACATCCATTCATTTATGCATAATCTATGGCTACTTTTGGAGTCAATGGCAGAAATGTGTAGTTGGGGTTGAAACTATACACCCATAGGGCCTAAAATATTTACTGTATTTCCTTTTGCAGAAAAAGTTTGTCAAACCTAAATATTTCATAATACCTTTTTAAATATTACCTCTTTGGCTACTGCAAATTGGTCTCCTTACTAGGTTTACTTTCATATCTGATCTTTTAAAAGTTCATATCTATCCAGGTTACACCCTGGGTTCTTTCCATTTCTTAATCCACACAGTCTCTATGTTCCCATGTGTACATATGGAATCATCACATACTAGCTGATCTAAATGTTGACAACTCCCTACTATGTATATCCAATCCAAACATCTCTTCTGGGCTTCTACTAGCATCCTTCCACTTAAATATCCTCTAGACTTCTAAAATTCAACAAACCCAAAACTGAATATACCATCTCACCCACTCTCCAAACTGCTCGCTCTTCTCTTCTTTCTCACTGGTTGGCTTCACTCACTATCTCTAACCTGGATTACTTCAAAAGCCAATTAATGTTCTCTCTGTCCAATCTCATCTATCTCAGCAGTGTTCATGACTCAACATACATTCTTTTCTCCCCAGCCCTACCTCCATTCCACTACCCTACACACACACACACACACACACACACACACACACACACACACGCACACACGCACACTCACATGCACATTTCAGTTGGCTAACCTGTGATTCAGGCTTCTGTTTTTCTCCTAAAGATGTCACTGTCCCCACAAATCCCTCTAGACTATGTTACTGTGTCTTTTTAATGTTCCCCAACTTTTCTGTCCTTCTCTTTGTCATAGTATTTTTCACAATTTATTCCTTTCACTATACTCTAAGTCCATAGTAGATAGAGATTGTGTCTACCTTCTTCTACATGGTATATTTAGCAAGTTGCACAATATTTATCTCAAAATAAGCACATAAAGATCCTAACAGAATGAATAGATTGTAAGGTTTTGTCAGTTTGTAGAATCATTCATACCTGATATGCTTTCTGGAAAAGCTAATGAATTTGAAAATAATTTAATATCATGAGTAATTTTTATTTTGATGATTGCCTTTATTCCTTAAAATACATGAGCTGTGTGTCATCTGGTGCCACTATCAAAATAGCCTGTTTGTCCATGTCTCTTACATAAGAAATTCCTTTTCCTACGGATCCTCTTTTTTTTGGCAAGGGCTTGTGTATGGGGCTTTGGTGTACAAAAAAGAGTGATTAACTGTTTTGTGAGGTGCTGCTGGGCAGTATGCTGCTGTAACAAAAAACGTTAGCAACTGTAAATTTGAAGGCATTTAATCTGCATTTTCCCAAAGCAGCATGAGTGGATACAATCACCATGTCTTCCATTTTGAAATATCATTATCTTTAACTAATGTATGTTTGATAAACAAAGGATGTCTTTTTATGAATTGTTTAAGTATAATCAATTGACATATTATCTTACAGGACAACTTAAAGTCACGGGAAATATTTAATATAAAATAATTTTCTAATTGAGCAGAATGGTTAGCAGTAATGAATTCCTCCCCCACATAGGAAATTCATATATTGTCATGTTATCATTTGTCTATTGAACGTGTTCCTTAAAGCAGAAAGAATTCCAAGCCACAAGATCCTTCACTGAAAAGCTGCAGGCCAT
Organism: Galeopterus variegatus; assembly: GCF_000696425.1. NCBI lineage: Eukaryota > Metazoa > Chordata > Mammalia > Dermoptera > Cynocephalidae > Galeopterus > Galeopterus variegatus. Next base: position 69,852 of record NW_007726486.1, on the reverse strand, counting down.
CTCAAATTACAGAAACACAAGACAAAAGCATCTTTGTTTTTCAGTTTTTATAGTTCATCCGATTTTCATGACTAAATGCAAAACCTGGAGAAAGGAGGACATGTAGTAAAAATTGGGCCAGACTCCTAACAGTAACCAAGTGAATAGATCTCCTATGCAGCTTCTTATTGATAATGAATTCTCCATTTACTAAAGGAGACAGAGTGAAGCATTTCTTGCCAAATTAAATTCTCTTCTATGCTGCTGCCAAATGAAATGCTTGAACAAGTGCAATTCCACATCCTACACTTGATGTGAGTCTAATGTCACTATATTTGGAATGAAACATTGCTCAAAAGTTGGTAACAAAAATGTTTTTGTTTTTAACAGGTCTCAACTGTTTCTCTTCTCCCTCATTTCTTGCAAATACTAGGCATCAGATTCTTATAGGAAGAATCTGAAGAGAATCATTTACTATTCCCCCATCAAGTCTTTGTGAGCAACCATGTTAAAGTTGTCTATTGAGAAAAAGCCCCAAGCCCCGAAATATATTTTATCATTATGATTTCAATTCATAGAAGACATTTCAAAAATGTCTCATATCCTAATGACAGAGAAAAGAAAACAAAAACTCATCGTATTAATCTCATGTTTCTGCCAGCAGAGTAACAAAGCATTTGAGGAATCCAGACTCAGTGTTTGTGCTGAGAGAGAGGGTCAAAGCAATGATGTCTACTTATTTAAAACACTCGCCTCTTGCCAGTTGTCATCTTTAAAAAATAAATAAATAAATAAAAAGAATTATGCCCTTCATCTTTGTGAGTTTGTCTTGATGCACCATTTGAGAACAGCAACCCTAACTTTCAGAAATGTTATGATGATAAAAAGACATAATAAATGTAAATAATAAATGCCACTAGCTGGCATATAATAGGTGAACAATAAATTGTAGATGTTAGTAGTGCTATAGTTTTGGTCAGCTTTTAGACACACTTTCAAGAGTGTCTACCTATAAACAAACAATTTCAGTCTCTGAGAATAGAAAATATGTTCTTCTATATCATGAATAACATATAGCATCAAACCAGGAGCACAGTATATAATGGATTCCACTGCACAAACATACATATACATAGGTGCACATCAATGTCAAAGTGAAATCAGATGCTGGGATCAGAGGCCCGGTACAGCAAATCAAATTACAGTGATAGCGGCTGGCTGGTTAGCTCAGTTGGTTAGATCATGGTGTTATAACACCAAGGTCAAGTGTTAGGATCCCTGTACCTGCCAGCCAGAAAAAAATAAAATAAAATAAAATAATACAATAATAGAAAGATACTATTACCCTAAACATATTTGCCACTTAGAATTTCATCATAATATCTTATTAATAAGTGTCTCCTATTTGGCACATGTGAGAGGCTTAAGATACAGAAATGTATAAATGTATAGAGCATTCTTTGCTTTTCATGTCCGAGGGTTTTCTAACTTGTAGTTAGATTTGCCATTCTTCAATTGTTCTTTTGCTTTCCTGTCTTTTCTTTTCCCTAATTTCCCTCCTAGATTACTCTCTCATTAGAACCCCTCTCCTAGTATGATGCTTTAATTCTCACTTACCCTGTCTGTATCCCTCACAACTAAATTTGAGCATTGGTTACCCCAGTACAGTAGAGCTCCAGGGGCCCTATCAACTCTAGTCATTCTGTATGGTGTTCCCTGCAGTTTGGTTTGTCCTAATCAAGTTTGATGACCAACCTCTTTCTCAGAATATGGGACTTTTGTAACACCAGGAATTGGAATCCAAGCTTCTGTTTTTCTAGGCTAAATTTTTGCTGCTGTCAACTGGACAAGATGTCCCAGTTGCTCACATACCTCAAGTTTAATGAAATAGCAGTCTATCTCACCCAAAAGGGCTCAAGGTTACTGGGTACTTAAAGTGAACCAAGATCAGTTTCTTTCGAAGTGTGAGATGCAGAGAAAAGCAAATCTCTACTTGCTAAGGTCTCTGTGTGCTTGGAGAACTTAAAGGCATTTCCTGATGTAATAGGAGATAAATTAGACCATTTCCAAAAAACCCTCATGAGCCACTGCTTCGAAGACTGGCTAAAAGATGGCAGGTAACAAAGCCATTGGCTTTGGGGAAGCAAAAGCATCAGGAGGCTCAACCCACAGGATAAGTTGCAACGAGCAAGAGACTGGTCCTGTTTATGAGGAAGTATTGTATAAGCCTCAAGTAGAGATCAATGATGCAGGGTGATTGTAAAGTGTAAACCTGCTCTCACGCACATAGGAAGCATACATACCCTGTGTAGGAAGTACTGCAGAAAACAGAAACACAGTCAGGCTTACAAAAGGCATTCACCTTTGCAGCAGTTTCAAATGCAGATAATAATAACTCTATATGAACAGATTACTTTCACTTCCTAATTTTGTTAGATAAGAAAATTACTCTCTGCCCTGAAATTAAGTTAGCAGGTAATTCAGGTAGGCTAGAAATAGGTGTCATGCAATTCTTCCTTCTTTTATCTTTCAGTTCTTTCCCTTCCCCCATTCACTCATTCTTTCATTTCATCTTTTTTTCCCATAGTTTATGAATAAAAATGCTGAAAATAGGAAGATTAAACTATGTCACTGAATTTGTTTTGTGCAATTTGCAAATATTCTTCCATTTCAAAAGGAATATCACACATAACTCTATCTACACCAAAGTTTCTCAAGATACTTGTCCTAATGGCTTGAGTACTACATGGTGTGAGATTTGTATTTATTTATTTATGATATTAAATTTTAAAGCTTCATTATTTGATACTGGGGCAAATAACACATTGATGGTGTTTTTTAATATGCTACAATTAGAATGAAGTGTGATTAGGTTTATTAAAATTCATACAAAAAAAGAGTTAGTGAACACTAAAGCAAATCAGTACCTGAGGAACCCTGGATACCCATATGTTTTAAACTCATTTTATTATTGGGCTATCCCTTTGTCTTCTATTTCTTCATCTGTGAGTTGGCAAAATAACCCCTTTCACTTACCTGCTTTAAAGTGAGGATTAATAAGACAATCTGTAGTCAGATCAAAGTGTACTATATAAGTACTGTAATTTTCAGGGAAAATATTATGGCATTTGTATCGTATACAATAATGAAAATGGAAATTATTTACTCTGGGGACCCTGGTTGCATTATTTGCATCCTGATAAATGATTTGCATGCTAATGAGAATATATTCCCAGAACAGTCTTTCCAAAGTTTTCTCTATAGTTTTACTATCAGGTATATATGATACCATGTGATACAAGGATATAAAACCTCAAAAGGTCCACGAAGAAATTACCCTTTTTTAAAATTTTCTTTTTGCAATATGCTTTTGGAGGGTTAGTAAAAGTTTTACTTTAAATTTGTCAGCTTGTTGCTAATGAGTTCTTCTTCACTCTGTGGAATTTTTCACCCATTTAGATATTTATTTATTTTACTTCTTCCAAGATTATACCACAAATAGTCACCTTCTTTAGTGTGAGTCGAAGGTCCTTTCTATCTCTGCTCAAATGTATAAAGATTCAGTCCCCTGATAGAAGATAAAAAATTCAGAATTCTTTTCTCACTCCAGTGTTTGCATTTGCCTTTTATCCATATGCAACCAAAAAGCAAAGCAGAAAAGAAACCTTCTTTAGATTGCAAATAAGGCTTCGCCTGTTTGAGTGAATTTTAATTCGTCTGTTTTTCTCTCGAGTAATATTCATGATTCTGATCTCCCCAGAGATGGTATTCCCAATGTCTACCTGGACTCAGTTACTGCAGTAAGAGCACTCATTTGATCTGAGATTCTGCAGATATATATTGCAAATAAGAATAAGCTGATCCTCTCAAGGGTGTTCTTACACTAGCTAAAACATAACTTGAAAGGTTAGTGGGGAAGGGGCTAGCTCCCAAAGGGAAAGGCTGTTCCCTACACTTGCTTGTTGGAGGATGCATACACTAATTGGAAAACTAGAAGTTCTGGGGATTTGCAAGTGGAACAGGTGAAAATGTAACTGGTGATAATTAAAGGCTAATTATCTTCAACCCACAATTGGCCACAGGAGGTTCTTCTGAGCCACATAAAAAGGGAGCTGAGATAGAGGGAAAAAAAGACTTTCAGAAGAACCTACAATTCTTTTAGACACCTGTGCTGTTAACTATAGGCAAGAATTGAACCTCTGTACTCATTGATGGCTGACGCTTGCCTTACTCTATCACCTTCCCTCCTAAATCTGTCTTAAGGATTACTACATGTAACTCATAATAGTAATAAAATATATCCAGTTTAAAGTCCCTTATTAACTAGAAAATAGACACTCCTCTGATAGACCAAAGAAAATTTCTGGCATGCAGAGTCATTGTCGTAACTTTTCTGGAAAGTTCACGGTGTAAACTGCTTTTGTGGATCTGCTCTTTAACAATAGCTTGTGCAGCATCAAGGTCAAAAGAAAACATAAGCCCTTTGCACATTTTGGGCTGTACTTATTTTTACTTGGACTGTATGTGTTAGGACTGACTCCAGGAAAACTTCTGCAAGAGGCTCCACAGTTGTTCTGGGTGAAATAAAAGGAAGATAAGCCAAGAAAAATGTATTAGCAGAATTATCATCCCAGGAGCATCGGTCTAGTGTTTCTCTGACAAAGTGGGGTTACATGATGTACACCCTTACACTGCTGCTTCCTCATGAGCATCTATGTGTACCAGGGAACCTGCCTATCTTCTCCTCTGGAACCTCTCCCCACATACACATAAGCCTCTCAGAGCTAACATGTTCACGTATAACTCAACCCCTTACCCAACTAGAGTCAAGGGATCCAGAAATGAGCACTGATATAAGCCAGAAATAGGGCACTTTCCCAGAATTTTTCAAAATTAATCTGAATGACAGAGGTATTCTCTTTCAGGTGGCAAAATTTTATGGCATAAAGTTCAGAAGCTGCCAATCACTGTGTTTTCCACCATGTAGAGAAAGTTGGTCTACAGTAAGAGAGAATCAAGCCAACAGGCAGAAAGTAGCAAGGGCTAGGAAAGGAAAAGCCTTGCTACCTTTTGAACCCTTAATATTTTTGGTTCCAAATGCATCTGTTTTCTCTATGGCTTGAACATTCAACCCTTCCTGAGATAGTGAGCCAAGAAATTCCCTTTTTGTCTAAAATCACCCATGTCAGGATTTTGACATTAAAACTGAAAGACTTAAATGAAGGCACATGTAACAGCATATAATTTAGGAATATAAACCAAGGTTTTTTAATGTCGTTATTGCCCGCACATCCCCCACCATCGACAGAAAACAGGGCATCCTCCCTTTCAGCTGAGCCCTGGTTTAGAGAAAAATGGCAATACACCAAATGGGTTTGGAGCAATGGGGATATATTTCTCGCCACTCTGGTGATGTAGGAGATGGCACCAGTCATGGTATTACAGTCATTCTGGGAAACAATATGGCAGTTCTTAGTGAAATTAAGCGAGTATATACCCCAGTACTCAGTCTCATTCCTGGGCATATCTACCAGACACCCAAATATGCTAGTCCATGCATTGCTGTGGCTGCAGGAAATTGGCCACAGCCTAGTTGTCTGTCACCAGGGGAATGAATAAATTTAAATTGGAGAAAATGAAATTACTAATATTTGACCACTTTTGACTACAAGAAAATCTTGATTTTATATAGGCCAATCTAATACAATGTGGTGGATATATACCATGTAGCAAAAACAAAAATCTATATCTTTCTACAGCAACATGGCTATACCTTAAAACTTAAAGTAAAAAATATTTGTATGAGATGAGATTTACAGCATACTCCCATTTATATAAACTAAAAACATATGCAAAAATGTGTTATATATCTTACTAGGATAGATGAATATAGAAGGATACATATCAAACACAATTAATGGGGCACCTATTAAGGGAAGTTAATGGGAGTGGGGATCTGAAATAAAAGAGAAAAGTCAATTATACAATGGAAGTGCTTTGCATGGACCAATGATGAAAATGTGCCACGGGCTAGGGAAACAGTGAACTCAAATCTCTGCACCTCAGGAGAAATGAGAGCAGGACAGCCAGAAAGACAAGGAGAAAGATGGGAAGAGGAAAGTTCCCTGGCCCAGCATTAGTCCTCAGTAGAAAGTAGAAAGTGAGAGGAAATGTGTCTAGGAAGAGAGGACCTGAAACAGTTTCGCAAGTCTTCTATATCTCCAAAAACAAGTCTGTAATTTTTTGGAATGTTTTCCAGGCCTTCTAGAGGGAAAGAAGGGACCAGAATTAGAAGAGAAAGAGGGATGCCAGACAGGACAAAGTCTCTTTTGTGGTGACTGGGGAACACTGTCAGTGTATGTGTCATGATCTATATAAGCTAGGGCCATGATAGACTAGCAATGAAAGTAGATGGGGGGGGTCAGATTTCCTACAGCATCATTTATTTTTATCACCAGTCCACCATGGCCCTAGCTTATGTGGTCCATGACACATACATGGGTCTGAGACCCATGGTCAAAAACCTGACATCATGATTTACATCTTGGCAGAGTCTAGAAAAGGCCAAACATTGCCCCTGGTCAAGAGGGTGACTGCATCATCATCCACCACCTCTCATCTAAAGCATGTGGATCACACCTAGGTCTTCAAATTAGATGCAATCTGGGGATAAAAGACGAAGTGACTTCCTTCGAGTAAAAACCAGAAATGACTAAGTAACACTAATTTGACTGAGTTTACGTATTGGAAACTTGATTGAAGTGGAAATAGAAGCTCAAGTTATGTTATGTTTAGTAAGAAAAACAATAAAAGTTCAATTTTGCACATCCACATTTTTGACTGAAATTTGTACCTAATATATATGAAGATACTTCCAAAAGTTCATGGAAAAATAGAATTAAAAGATACAAAAATCTTTCCATGAACTTTTTGAAGTACCCTCACATATGAAAGCCAGTTATTCGCTGCCTATAATTCATTTCAACTATTAGACTTATCTGTCTATAAATTCATGTTCAATATAGCATGTAAGTTTTGGCTTCGTATACCATATTTTTGCATAGAGAGATATTCTGGGTATGCTAGAAACAAAGTTGGAGGTTTTACTACTGGTATTTTAAAATAAATAATGCATTTATTAGAAACTGATATGTCAAAAAGCTAATTATTATTCTTGGCTGGTTCTTCACACAGGCAGTTTTTTGTTTTTGTTTTTAGAGTGTGCTTTGCAGTTGGAGACCAGTAGCTTTGCAAATGTGTGTAATACATTAAAAACGAAAGGAGCCTCTTTTTAATTAACGGCATAGCTCTAACTTGATCTAACTAGAACAGTATCAGCGAGAGCCAGCAATGTCACTCCTTCTTACATTCCACAGCGTGTCTACCTTTCACAAAATTTTCCCAGGAGAATCCATGCTGGAGGATAGGGATTCTGAGCCAAATGCAGATACTTAAAGGATTAAACTAAGCAAAATTTCAGTGCCAAGTGGATAGTTGGGCTCCTCAAGTGTAGTATTCGAAGTACTTGAATAGAAAAACAAAGGAGCATCCCTAGGAGTGCATAATTAGTTGATGTATTAGTCAGGGTTCTCCAGAGACACAGAATCAATAGGATATGTTATAAATATATGAGAGGGGATTTATTAGGGGAATTAGCTCACACGATTGTGAAGGGAAGTCCCACAATAGGCCATCTGCAAACTGGATGCTGGTTGGTCCAAGTCCAAAGGCCTCAAAACCAAGGAAGCTGATGGTGTCCTTGGTGTGAGTCCTGGAACCCAAAAGCTGAAGTCTCAAGTCTTCTTTGGAAGGTAAGTGGAGATTAATAGTGCCTTAATTCAGGACATGTTATGTGTAAAGTGGTTGTGAAATTTCCAGACAGACTTGAGTAAGAGCTTGGACACATGGAACCAGAACACAAGTAAGAAGTGAAAGGTAAGAAGAAACAGATTTCACAGCAACATGAGAGATAGTTGCAAGCAAGAATGATACTATATAAGAGGACAGTATATAGAGGAAAGTAAGTTAATAAAGCCTCAGAGAACATTAGTATTTAAGGAGCATTTGCAGGAAGCGGAGTAAATGAAGGGAACTGGGAGAATAAATTTGCAGAAATCTGGGAAGAAGTGTATGTAAGCACCATGAAGGAAGGGGTATTTTTTTCTTCTGTTTTGTTCACTAATGTATCCCAAGTACCTGAAATAATGACCAGTACATAGCAGAGGCTCAATAAATAATTGTGTAAATGTGTTGATCAACATCAAGTGCTGCAGAGAGGAAATTAGTCTTTGCAGTTGAAATAATCGGGTCCATATCTAAACAGGATTGCTCAAATATCCTTAAAACACTCATTTCCCAAACCTATGTTGAACATAATCTACATGCTTAAAATTTTTTTCAAACTGGTTTTGCAAAGGGAAAGTTAATTATACAATTTTCTATGACTAAAAAATTCTAAATGTTTCAGATATTTCTACATGCTTAAATATTTTTAACTTTATTTTTTTAAAAAAGATAATTATACAACTTCTTATGACTAAAATTTCCTAATTATTTCAGAATTTTTTTACTAAAAATTTATTTTCTAATGGGACCTATGGTGGAGTTAAGAATTTTCTGAAGAAGTAAAAGGCTTGAGCGCGGTATTAGGTTTTAGACTTAGATTTGCCTGCTTTTACACATATCGACACGTTAGAGGATTTCCATTAATTTGTAAGTTGGCCTATGATTTATGAAGCACTTAACATGAATTTAGGAAGATCTGCTTCCAAAAATGCATCATAATTTGTGTCTGAGTAACAACTATTTCAGGAAAGAAAACCATAGCCATCCCTTGGTTGTGTTGGCTGACAAACATGGAGTAATTAATCTTTGTTTTCAGTGAATATTTTATTAAATTAATTTTCAAAAATATCTGCAAACTACAGCTTAAAAAATGCTAAGTGTGACAGTGAAATGTAATGAAATGTACTCAGGCCCAGACAAAAAAACACCTGTCAAGATTTGAAAAATGAACTGCTTTTTTTTTTAACACAAAAAAATCCAGGGGACTAAGAGTTTGCCAAACAAATAGACATTGGCATGTTTGTTATCACACACTTGCTATTCACCTGAATTTGCTCGTGGCATTATGGCATGAAATCTGTCTGGCTTTGAAGACAGGCGGTTTGGATCCTACCCTTGCTTGCCACTTCCTAACAATGTGTCTTAGAACAAGTTATTTTATTTCTCTGAGCCCTCGTTTTCTTAATCATAAATTGGACCTACTTAGATACTTATTGCAAGGTTATTGTAAGCTCTATGACGGCTTAAACCACTGCTTTCTTATCCAACATTGTATTTCTGGTTCCTAGCATAATAGGAGTTTAATAACTACTTGTCGTATCAGTTTGGTGAGTGTGCAGGATGACATGTGTGCACTGCTTGACACACAGAGGGTACTCGACAAATGCTACTTCCCTTTCCGTTTTCTGTCTTCCCAATTATTTGTATCAACTAATCTCTTCCCAGATATTTTTGTTATTGGAACAAATGTGCATTTTAAACTTGGATTATCAGAATAACCATCTCTATCCCCTAGTAGCTCTTTCCCTCTGAAGATGCCACACCTCCTACACTAAAACTATTATCATTAGTCATAATTTAGTGCACTAATATAATGCTACCAAAATATTGTCCCCAACTCCTCTGTAGTAGCAGGAATTACTTTCTTCATTATCATTCATTCACATGACATCTATAAATTCAGAGTTTAATTATCATAATAGAGTTGAGTTTTACCAGTGTTTTGGTTAAATAAATGACAAGGTGTGTCATGCATTCTGCGTTCAGTTGACATGTATAACATATGCCTCCTCCACTACAAATTCTACTTATGGTTCTGGTATCAACAGCAAGTGGTGTGATGAAATACATACCAATTGTTACTGGAATTAGGACAACCAACAAGAAAGATTCCACAGCAAGTTTATTATTTATCTTACATTAGACCTATTATAAAATTGTAGCAGCGACATGATTCAGTGTACTTTTGCATAGTACTATTGATCTTGATTTTTGCACAAAGAAGTCCTTTTGGGTTAAAGCTGTACATAGAAAATTAATTTGCTTGGAAGGCTTCCTTTTATACATAATATCTTACTCATCAAGAACTGAAATTCGGCATGTGAGTAACACTACAGTCTCCTTCGTGCCAATCACTAGAAGCACTACGTAAATTATAACTGGATATTATGGCAAAAACCGAGAGGCCACAGTCTTTCCACAGGATAATTGAATGTCAATATCGACCTAGGAAAACATTTAAAGCTGCACCTCAGCATGAGTATAAATGTCCTCAAATTTAACTTTTAAAAAGTGTTTCTATTCATTGTGCATTGAACATTTGTCCAAGAATGGAGGAATACAAGGAAGCAGCCACTCACTGAAAGCGTTTTAGTTCATTGTCCAGGCTAGAGACTTAGGATTAGAAGTACTAGCTAGATCCAAATGGGTTGCTAACTAGTAACAAGATTTTGTAATTTGGCCAGTTATTTAACCTCTCTGTATTTAAGTTTTCTTACTTATGAAAATTCCTCCCAAGTCTAAAGTGTTTCAATTCCATCAAGAGTTAATATAAACATTTTTTTTTTACTTTGAAACCATATTATTCAAGTGGTTCTAAACATAAGTAGAAGAATAAAGTGTTTTTGCCAAAACTTCCAAGACAAGACAATAAAACAAGAATGGGGACATCCTCACTTTTCAAAATGTATCCTGTTTCCTGTGAATTCAAGACAGTTTTGTTTTAGAAATTTTATCAACCAACTTAGAAATAGAAATATAAGATCTTATATTGTATTTTCCATGTGGTCTAGTAAACAATGTGTTAACTAAATAAATTTAATGACAGGGAGATTTCTAGAATCTGACACATAAGTTTTTTTAGTATTAGTCTTTTATCTTGTATGAAGTTTATGATATCAACATGCATTAATAATTTTTCCTCTTAAGGTTTATATATGAATTTGATGATTAAAAGAAAGACATTGCAGCTATAAATATTACTTCCCATTGTGTCAAAAATATGTTTTCCTCGGTCTTTTGAGCTTATCTGGTATAGATGTAACTTTCTCTAACATGTCACACAAATTATATCTGGACTCTGAGGGAGATAACAAAGATTCCATGCACAGATATAAAATATACTTGTTAATACTATGCAGGAGTGTAAAATTTGCCTATGATCTGCTTCCATTCAATTTCCTTAAAGCTAATTTCAGAATCATTTTCCCATAAAGATTTAATCGGGAGTGTCTCTTCACTGCAGATCTAATTATTTCCCACTATACCATGAACACGACACACTTCCGTTCTCATATACCCTAAAGGATTTCAATTAATTCTAGCTATTGTGAAATATTACGAAAGTAATTCCTAGACATTGTGCAATATGCCTAATTTGTATATATCTAAAGAAATGTGATCTAACATAATCATATTTTACTGGAGGCCAAATAAAGGACATGAATGTATTATTGAAAGGCAAATCTTATACGATTAAAATTTGTTTTTCCTCCAGAGGACAGTTTCTTCAAAAATTGTCAGAAATGAGGATTATTCCATTTTCTTATGCATAAGGGGAACAACTAATCTTTTTAACTCTAGCAAATAATGGATGAATTTTAATAAGGCTTTTAAAAAGCTGAAATTAACATAACATAAAAAGAAAGTAGACATTTTTATCAGTAACTACATGCAATAACTTATTAACAAGAAGTAAACTTTTTCTAAATAGTTATAATTTTATAAATTAATCAATAACTCAGTAAACAAATTAACATAGTCTAATAGCTCAGTGTAGTCTAGTTTAGTCCTTACTTATTGAAATCTGCTGCATTTCCAAAATACAATTGAATTAGCATATAAAATAATGGCTGAGAATATGGTCTCTAGAGTAAGAATGACTTGCTTACTTACTATGGAAATTTGGTTAAAGTTTTAGTCTCCAAAATCTTAATATCTTCAACTGTGAAATATAAATTAAAATAATACCTTCTACATCTTTCTCACCAGACTCCTGGTAATGAGTAAATAAGATAATGCAGGTAAAGGTGTTAGAAAAGCATCTAGCCTATATTACATAGTAATGAGGTCAACAGTGATCAGCTCTTACGTCATGCTCACTTGTCCCAGAAGTCTTCCTGCAGGGAGATTTGTATAAAGTGAGCACAATAGCATTAGCTCTTCACTGGTTCAAGTTAGTCTATTGTGGCCTTAAAATATTTGAGGCAATCCCAAAATTAAATTCCTCTCATGGTCTTAATAACACAAAGTCCCATTCTCTCATCTTTCTTTCTCCCAGTGGGGACTGGGGTTTGAGCCAGATTCCCTGGGCACACCTGGCTCACAAGCTCAACAGTGAAATTCCTGCTCAATCATTCTTAAGGTGTACCTTGTATCCATGGGTTCTATTCAACAGTACCTGGTTTCATAGGATATCATTTTGATACTTGACATTCTTCGCCAGAAGGAAATTATTTTTCATATTTAACCAAATTCTTCTGATGCAATAAAAGATCATTTGCTCTCTTCTTTAAAATTGATATGGATAAGCTGGTCAACATCTTGGCATAAGAAGCCTTTATATTTAAACACTAATATTAAGAATGGGACAGCAAACTTACACAGAATTCAACCTTATTTATTTTGACATGGCTAAAAACACAAATGAGAGTCTATCCCACATTTAATAATTTTCAAAACACAACAGAAAGATAATCCAACCAGTATCTCAAAACTCTTTTAGTTAGGAAGTTTTAGTTTACATGCAATTTAAATCCTTTTGTATACAATGTAAGCTTATTTACTCTTGTTTTGCTCTCAATATATATGGGGAACAGCTACTCATTGTTTTGCCAGTAGTTTTTATCCTTCTGTAAGTTATTCCTCTTTTCTCAAAATCCTTTTTATCCTTGTCTTCTACAAGAGCTACTTGCCTCTTTAAATTTGTCTATCTTTATAAAACCTTCAAAAATACACATGTAAGTCTGGATGCAATTTTCCTATTTAATAAAAACACTGCAAACAAATAATACCCCTGTTTTTTCTCATACTGTGTAACTAGTCATTATTATATCTCGAGAATGATATGTATACCTATTCCCAGCAATTTTCCTATTTAATAAAAACACTGCAAACAAATAATACCCCTGTTCTTTCTCATACTGTGTAACTAGTCATTATTATATCTCGAGAATGATATGTATACCTATTCCCACTCAATATTATGTCATACATGCTTCCATTCAAAGTTAATAGCAACTCTTTTACTTCTACCTCTCTCAAATGTGTTTTCTCATATAATTTTAAATTTATTTTACAACATACTATTACCTTAATTAATTTCATCCTCATAGCTTAAAAATATTTCTTGACGTGTTGTGATATATCTTCTTTGGAATATACTCTTTATTTTGGCAAAGAGAGAAGAGAGCATCTGTTTTTCTTAATAGATAGTGTTAAGTCTCCTTTATAACTCCAATCTCCTGCTGGCTTTTCAGAAATAGAAGCATCAGGACTCAGTTCCACCTAATTAGCTTTCCTTCACCCTCTGACATCTGTTAACTACCCACTCCTACCACATACCTCTTTGTCCTGGGTTTTCTGCAATTGTTTCCATTATCTAGAGATTCATCTACACCATTTCTTTCCACAAGTAAGCAAAAGACAAAGCTGATCAATTTCTGTCCCTTGAATGTGTCCTTTCAATTACACTCTTGCTCTGAGTCTCTTGGAATTGGAATTCACATAGCCAGTAGGCCAGGAGATAATCCAGCCAAATCAACATCAACCTAGAAAAATGGGAACATTGACTTTTCCTTTTAATTCTCCTCCCATGCTATGCTTCTTTAATTCAAAAAGCATCCTTGTTCTTTCATCAACTTTCCACAAAAAGCCTTCAGAACTGTTTTCTTCATGGTGCAATACTACTAAATCCGCTTAAGTGCTAGATGACGATTCCTCATTGTTATCTATTCTAAATATTTACATTGTTTTTTCCTCTTGCCTTTCAATCCCAACATTCTAGTCTTAATATAGGCTTTGTTCTTCTAAGTAAGCATACAATGAATATTAAAATGTTAATCAATATACAACACTCCTCTGAATGTATTAACATTCCAATTGTTTATTTTCATAGCATTAAACATACTAATAAGTTTTGAACATAATTTGTCAGTTTCAAATTGTGACATTCAGCTACTAAGTCTTATGAATAATGCCATCAGTGTAACTATTATCTTTTCTACCTTTTTTCCTATTAATGTTGACTTTCTTATGTTATATCATTTCTACATTGAAAGAATGTAGAACTTGTCAAAGAACAAAGCATGAAACAAATTGAGTTTCAAAGATTTAATTGGCTTTCATTAGTGATTCATGAACCAGACAGCACCCAATCTGCAAAGTAGAAAGGAGCTCCAGTGAGGTAAACAGAGTGTGTGAGTTTTATAGGCAGAAAAAAAGTGGAGGAAAAGTTAATTTTTTATAGGGGTGTAAGAGAGATCTATGACTATCATTTCTCTCCTGGTTTCTGGGAAGGGCAGATTGTATGAGTAAACAACTTAGGTATTAGTTTGGTCTCATGGAACTTCAATATGAGTGACTTCACTTTGGACCTACTGTCTTTATTTATTTTTAAAAAAATTTACCTTTTATTCTAATATTCACATTTGTTTTAATCTCACTTCTGCAGTTAAATACATTCTTTGCTCACCAGCTATCCAGTCCTTTTTTCTGGGTGGCAAAGCTTAACACATTAGTAGATTCTGTATGATATTTTTGGTGAAACAAGATAGGCTGATTTCTTGTATAATTAATACTTGTACTTTAACTTATGTGCTTGCAGGCAGCTTGACAGGTTAAAAAAATTCTTGGCTCACCCTTTCCTTCCTAGAGTGTCTTGAGTATTTTACTCTATTTCTAATATATTGAGTATTCCTGTGTAAAAATCTCAGGCCAACATGATATTTTTATCCTTAAAAGTGACTTGAAAATATTTGCGAATTACATATTTGATAATGGGTTAATAGCCTTATTATAGAAAGAACTTTTACAACTCAACAACAAAAAATCAACAACCTGATTTTAAATAGGTGAGGAACTTGGATATTTCTTCAAAAAAGATATAGAAATGGTCAATAAGCACATGAAAAGATGCTCAATATTACTATGCAAATCAAACCCACAATAAGATACCACTTCAGACCATCAGGAAGACTGCAATCGTAGGAACAGCAAATAATGAGTGTTGACAAGAATGTGACATTGAAATCTTTGTGCATTGCTGGTGGAAATGTAAAATGGTGTAGCTTTTTTGGAAAATAGTATAACAGTAATTTAAAAAATATAAAGTTTCTGTGTGATCCAGCAATTCTGTTTCTAGGTATATACCCAAAAGTATTGGAAGCTAAGACTCCAATAGGTATTTGTACACCCTTGTTCATAGCAGTTTTATTCACAGTAGCCAAAAGGTAGAATCAACCCAACTGTCCATCAATAAATAAATGGATAAACAAAGTATACATACAATGAACTATTATTCAGTCTTAAAAAGGAAAAAAATATTTACATATGGCACAACATGCATGAACCTTGGAGACATTGTGCTAAGTGAAATAAGTCAGTCACAAAAGGACAAATACCATATGATTCCACTTATATGAGGTACCTAGATTAGTCAAGTTCATAAAAAGGGGAATGATGGTTTCCAGGAGCTGGAGGGAGGTAGGAATGGGGAGTTATTATTTAACAGGAACAGTTTCAACTTGCAAGATAAAAAGTGTTCTGGAGATATATGGTGGTGGTGGTTGCACAACAGTGTGAATGTACTTAATGCCACTGAGTTGCACACTTAAAAATGGCTAAAATATCAAATTTTATGTTTTATATATTTACCTAAATAATAAATACCTAAATTTTTTGAAAGAGTACATCATTATAAGTTTTAAGTGGGCACTTATTTTTTAATTAAATAATATACTTTCAGTAATTAACAATACAAATGTTGAATCTCTACAAAAAGAGAAAAAAGTGACTTGACACATCACACTCACCAAATACCAAATGATATCAAGATGTGATTCAACTGGTTCTCTTTTATCCGCCACCACGTTGGTGAGGTTAAAATGGCAACCACTTTGGAAAAGAGTTGATAGTTTCTCATATATAAAGTTAAACTTATACCTATCCTGTGACCCATCAATTCCTTTCCTAGTATTTACCCAAGAAAAATGAACACATATCCATAGAAAGACATGCAAAAATAGTCCTAACAGTTTTATTCATATTAGCCAAAATCTAGGAACAACACAGTCTCAACAGGAGAATGAATAAACTAATTTGATATATTCATACAATGAAATACCACTTAGCAATACCCCAACATGGCTTAACCTCCAAAATATTATCTTGAGTGAACAAAATCTGTCTGCATTCAAGTGACACTGTTTCGTTTTAGTTCCCTACATGATTCATCCTACATTCTGCCACAGAGATTTTTTAAACGTTCTTTTTTTGTTGTTTGCATGAAATGCTTTCTTCCTTTCTTCTTTAGTTCATCTTATGCTCATTTTCATTTCTTATCAACTTAGTAAAGAAAAAAAAATGTTATTATTATTTTTTTTTGGGGGGGGGGATGTAAGTCAACTTTTATTTAAAAATACTGGTGACCTGAAAAAAGATGTTAGGCAAACTCATCTCTCCAGTAGATTTTAAGGAGAACGGCCAGACTAAAGCCATCTCAAAGTCTCACATTTGCTAAGTGATTTTTAAAGAGTAGGTTGAGGGTATGGAACGTGGGAAATGAAAAGCAGGAGGGAGGGGGACGTGAGCCACAGGGGCTCTGTGCAAGGAGCCAGGTGCAAGGTTCACCAACACTCCGTCTGCTTTCTGTTCCTATCCGTGTAGTTATCTCAGGGTCCTGCTGGTGGGGTGCAGTCAGCATAGCTTTACTGATGTCTTCCTTAGTTTCTCAGAGTCTGGATAGTTTGTGTCTGCAGCTCCAGGCTGACTGGAAAACAACTTTTCATTTATGTAAATATTGTTATCTTGCCCATTGACCAACGTTCAGAATATCAAATAACCATGGGAAAAGAGAAAACTCAGAAAAATGCATACTAAGAGAAACAATTGTTTATTATGCTTGAACTTCGATCTTGTTTTGACAAATGACAAACCTGGTTTTTATTAACATCATTATTTTCTCATTACTATTCCTTTTCAGTCCACATATTTTTAGTAATTAGCTTTTTTCATACAATTCACAGATTTCAAAATGACTTTCATTTCAAAAATATTTTTCTCTATTATTTATTCTCTCCTATTTGGACCTTTTTTCTTAACTTTTTCTTTGTCTTTGATGCATTCTTTCAAGGTTTTTTTGGACAGTTTTTTTTTTTTTAATTGAAGCAATTTATTTTATATGTTTGCAAGGTACAGAATTGAATAGCAATGTATATTAAAGTATGTGGTGATCAAATCAAGATCATTAGTATACCTATGTTTACAAAACATTATCAATCTTTGTGACCCTTAGCTAATTTCTCACTAACCCCCCTCCCACTACCCCTTTCCTCCCACCTCTAATAACCACAGTTATGTTCTCTTTTATTTTGAAAGTTCAAAGTATCATTGTGATTCTTTATTTCTTACTTACTTTCTTTTCTTTCTTTATTTTAGCTCCTACTTATGAGTGAGGACATGTGGTATTTCTTTTTGTGCCTGGATTTTTTCACTTGACATAATTTTCTCTAAGTTCATCCATGTTGCTGTGAATGACACTATTTCATTCTTTTTGGTGGCTGAGTAATATTCCATTGAGTATATATACCACATTTTCCTTATCCAGTTGTCTGTCAATGTACATTTAGGTTGATTCCAACTCTCAGCTATGGTAAAGAAAAAAATTTAACTTTACTAATCTAGTGAGAATCTACCAATATATGATTTCGTTGTACCATGAAACTCTGCTGCTAAAATTACAGTTGTAATTTTATGATTGTTTAAATGTGAACATTATATATATTAAAGCATGGTCCAAACACCAGAGTTTAAGCCATTTTTTGAGGAGTGATTATTCTTTGTTTAGGCTGCTATGACAAAAATACAAAAATTAGGCTGCTAATACAAAAAAACTGGGTGGCTTATAAACAATAAAGATTTATTTCTTATAGTTCTGGAGGCTGAGAAATTAGTGATCAAGACATAGGCAGATTTAGTGTCTGGTGAGGGCTTATTCCTCCAGAAGGCAATTTATCATTACATTCACACACAGTGGAAGAGGTAAGGAAGTTTTTTGGGGCTCCTTTTACAAGGACACTAATACCATAAATGAAGGCTGTGCCCTCACTAAAAGGCCCCACTTCCTAACACCATTGCTATGCGTGTTAGGATTTCAACATACAAATTTTGGGGGGATACAAATATTCAGGCCATAGCAGATGTTGTAGTTTGATTGTCCCTCCAAGCTCATGTTGGAACATAACCCCCAATATGGTGGTGGAAGGTGGGGCCTTTAAGAGGTGATTGGAATGTGAGGACTATGACTTTGTGAATGAATTGATCCATTCATAGAGTAATGGGCTGTGGTTTAATGGGTTGTTGTGGGCATGGTTCTGATGGCTTTATAAGGACATCAAGTAAGAAGATTAGCTCTCTTGCTCAGCCCATTTTTCTTGCCATGTGACACCCTGTGTTGCTATGGAGAGTCACCACCAAGGAGAAGGCCCTACCAGATGCATCCCCTGGACCATGGACATTCTAGCATCCAAAACTGTGAGAAATAAATTGTATTTTTTTGTAAAATACCCAGTTTCAGGTATTCTGTTGTAAACAACAGAAACAGACTAATTCAGCAGACTATATTTGTTTTTCCTTATTCTTTGCTCCTCAATGCCTAGCAAAATACTTGGTATTTAGTATGCACTCAGTAAAATAAATCTATGCTGAACATATAAATAAATAATAGGAGATGATCCAGAAAATTGCAAATTAGGACCAAATTGTGAAGAACGTTCACCACAAGTCTGAGGATTTAATACATAATAAAGTTGTGAACAGAAAATCACTGGAGGGTTCTGGGTAAGGGAATGGCATAAAGTGAACTTTCATTAGGAAGATTAATGTGTTAACATTTGCACAATTAGTGGAGAATTATGGTCATCAGTTAGAAGTTAATATTTATAGTTGCGCTAAAAAATATCAAAGGTACAAAGAAAACAGAAGTGCAGTGAGACTAGGTAGAAATTCCTTTTCCATGTGGCATCGTGTGTTATAGGACATAGCAGAAGGAAAAATTATTGTACTCGAAGACAAGTCAAAGATTATCCATAAAGAAAAATAATAGAAAATAAATAAAATGTGTGTTAATATGAAATAACATAACATTTACTTAATATAAGTCCCAGAATAAGGAGGAGAGGGAGAATGAAGCAGAAGATAATACTTCAAGAATGAATGCCTGAAAAAAACTTTTTAATTGATAAAAGATATTGAACCACAGATCCTAAAAGTTCGGAGAACCTAAGATACAAAGAGGATTCCTTTAGGCACACCTTAGTCAAACTGCTAAAAAACCAAAGTTGAAAAGAAAGTCTTGAGCTGACTGGTTAGCTCACTCAGTAAAGACAGGTGCTGGTAACACCAAGGTCAAGGGTTCGGATTCCCAAGCTGGCTAGCCACCAAAAAAGTAAGTCTTAAAAGCATCCAAAGAAAAAACACACGTTACTTTCAAAGGTATAAAATGTTGAAAGAAGGAAAAAAGAACTATCAACATATCAACTAGGAATGAATACCCAGAAAAATGAACTTTAAATATGAAAGTAAAATAAAGCAAACCTAGAGGATTTTTCACTAGAAAAATTGCTAAATAAATTTTAAAGAACAATTATACTGAATGGAAAATAATTCTATATTATAACTCAAGTAGACAAGAAGGAAAGAACTACAGAAATTAAACATATGTAGGAAAACATGAAATATTATTTTTCTTAATTTTCTTAAAAGTCTATTCACTTTTTAATGTAAGTATACTAAAAATATATGGTTTGTAACATAATTACATAAAAAGAGCAAATGCAAATTTAAACCACATTAAGATAACACTACACACTTATCCAAAGATTGATAATACTATGTTATCATAGACATAGAGCATTGTAAACTCTTCTGTATTTCTGGTGGGACTGCAAAATGGTACAACCACTTTTGAAAACAATTTGACAGTTTCTAAAAACAATAAGCATATATTTACCCTATGACTTATCAATTTCACTCTTTAGTAAGATGTTGCTATACTTATAACGGTGATACATCCAAATAAACTCATTGTAAATTGAAAATATCATAAGTTGAAAATACATTTAACACCCAAAAATAAACCCATTGTAAAGCTGAAAAATCATTAGTCAAAACATAAGTCCATGCTCCGCAACTTACAATGAAGTTACATCCTGATAAACATACCACAAAGTTGAAAAGTTGTTAAGTCAAACCATCATGTCAGACACTATATCTTTATTTCCAAAAGAAATAAGAATGTATGTTCAGAAAAATATTTTCACAAGTTTGTTTATAGCATCTTTATTCATAATAGTCAAAAACTAGAAACACACATCTCCACCACTGAGAATAGGTAACTGTAGTATGAAATATTTATATAATAAAGAAAGAGGGATGAACTATTGATATAAACAATAACATGGATAAAATTTTAAAACATAGTAATCAAAACAAGGTAGCAAAGACATACTGTCAATTTATATGAAGTTAATAGCAGGCAAAACTAATCTATAATAATAGAAATTAAAGTAATTGTTTCTAGTGTGTATTAACTGGAAGGAAAACTACTAGGGGTAATAGAAACCATCCATGACTTGACTGAGGATTTGAGTTACATGTATATATGGAAAAAGTAATCCAATTGTTGAAGATCTTTTCATTTTACCATGTGTATAATGTGCTTCAATTTTTTTAAAAGCTAATAAATATACTTAATATTCTCAAAGGAAGAACTATATTCATAAAACAAAACCAAATAATAATGAAATGACAAACAAGAAGATAGAAATCAAAAACAGGTGGATGTGAAAAGGAAACAAATAAAATTCAGAAAGTAAGAAATAAAATCAATTAAATAACATTTCTTTAAATAAATAAAATTTAGTAAATTAAATAACATCTAATGTAGACCTTACTCAATACATAAAGTCAACAGTAGCTGTAGCTAAAGAGAAAATTAATGAAAGGTAATATAAAGGAATTCACACAGAATGTAGCACAGGGATGGAAAAATATGAAAAGAAAGAAAAAATAAACAGAAGATAAAAGTTAACAAATTCCACAACAGGTTTAATAGGCTAACAGTTAAGAACACAGATTTGGAGCCAGGTTCTGCTTTTGTTATCTGTATTACTTTATGCATCTTATGTAATATTTCTGTCTCAGTTTTTTTAAGTGTAAAGTGGGGCTATTAGTTCTTACTTCAAAGGGTTCTTGTGAGATTAAATTAGTTGAAATATGCAAAATGATTAGAGAAATGATTGGCAAATATTAAACATAAAATAAACAGTAGGTATTATTATTTTATGGCAATTTTAGAAGTAGAAAATGAACAGAATGCCCGACCCATAATATTTGAAATATAAAGACTAAAACGTTTTTAGAATGACAGAAAAAAAAATAGATTCAAATGAAAGGGCATTTCAAATTTTTACAAGTGTAAATAAAAGTAAATTCAAAGCTATCAAAGAATAATACATATTAACTAGAAATAATGAATAGTTGTACTAATTGCAAACTTCTAATAGCTGACAAGGTAGCATTACACTATTGCATTTAAGCAGTAAAAAGAAAAAGAACAAATCTAGAAGAAAAAAATTGGGGTGTATGAAACAATAGTGAGCTGTTATTAGTAAAATATTTTGTTAAATAACTATTGACTTATAGAAAAAAAGTAAATTTTCTTTATTCAAAAATGATTTG
This sequence comes from Galeopterus variegatus, assembly GCF_000696425.1. NCBI lineage: Eukaryota > Metazoa > Chordata > Mammalia > Dermoptera > Cynocephalidae > Galeopterus > Galeopterus variegatus. Next base: position 47,853 of record NW_007726486.1, on the reverse strand, counting down.
ACTATCATTCCAGATTATACTAGCAAGGAAGATAAGAAAAGAAATACTTCTGTTTTACATTGTATTAAAATTACATGTATATATATAAAGTATCTATGTTTAAAAATGAGTAATTTTTTAAACAAGCAGAGGAAAGTAAAAATAATTATCAATTATATCAAAGCAAAGAAAGAACAGAACAGAGCCAATAGAAGCAAATTTTTTTTTTTTTTTTGTCTTTTGTCTTTTTCCATGTCCGGCAACAGATCGCAACCCTCAGTGCTGCCCCCGCACCGGACCGGGGACCAGCAATGGGATCGCAACCCTCGGTGCTGCTCCCGCGCCTCGCTCAGCCAGTGAGCGGGAACTGGTCTGTATGTGGGATCCGAACCCTCGGGCGGGAGCGCCGCCGCGCTTCCCAAGCGGCGCACCTATCCAGTGCGCCACCGGGCCGGCCCTAGAAGCAAATTTTTAAAAAGCACTAATTAAGGTGATAGAACTAAGTGACCACAACCAATTTATATAGGTTAAATTTATACATAAAAATTCCAAGATTAGTTGGGGTGGATGTGTCTGTTTAATCAAGTTATATTCTACATTAAAGCAACACAAAATTAAGGGATAAAAAAATTTGTGATGGAAATATTGATCAAAGAAAAGCTAGTTGTATAGTTCGGACATGTTGTTCACCCAAAGCCCATGCGGAAATCTGATCCCCAACATGGCAGCATTGGGAGGTACTTGGGTCATAGGGGAAGATTTCTCATGAATAGGTCAATGCCCTCCCTGGGGATGGGAGGGTAGTGAGTGAATTCTCACTCTATCAGTTCCCTTGAGAGCTGGTTGTTTAAAGAACCCTGGCACCTCTGCTCTCTGTCTCTCTCTTCCTTCCTCTCACCCTGTGATATACTTGTACCCACTGGCTGCCCTGCTGTTTCCTGCCATGAATAGCAGCAGCCTGAGGTCCACACCAGATGCAGCTGTCCCAGAATTGTGAGCCGAAGTAAACCTCTTTTCTTTATAAATTACTCAGTTTCAGATATTTGTTATAGCAACACAAAAACAGACTAATGCAGTCAGTCTACACTACAGTGTTAATTTTAGAAAAAACATAACTTAATGGTGAACGCAATAACAGAAACAAAGTGGGATGCTAACTATCGAAAACTGCATCAACCAGTCATGAAGAAAGAAGCTTGAATATTAATAAAGGATATTTTGAAAGAAGCAACATAAAAACAGTGATTTAAAAATAAGTATTGATGAATCCACAATTACACTTGGAAATTTTAAGAAAGCTTCATCAGAAACCAATACATCAAGCAGATATATTAAGCATTAATAAAATATTTACACTATTTGACTACTTAGTAGGTCAGAAAAGAAGTCTCAGAAAATTCCAAGGATCAATATTATAAACACTACACCTTCTGGCCACAATAAAATTACATTTGAAGTCAATCATTAAGAAATAATATGCCTAAAAACAATAAAATGTTTAGATCTAGATAACACAAAATATACTAAATACTAAAACTTATAGGATAAACCTAAGGGGACATAAAGAAATTGGAGCTTTAGTTTGTTATACACCATCCAAAAAAAGCCAAAAAATAAGCTAAGTAATTAACTCAAAAATACAGAAGAAAAAAAATACAATAAAGTAGAACCATGGAAAGGTGATAGATGGAAGTAACAAAGACAATATCAGAAACTAAATAAAATAGAAAACAAAAAGAAAAAAAAAGATAAAAGACGCTCAATAAAATCAAAAATTGATTCCCAGAAGAGTCATAACATAAATCTTTGGCAAAACTGATTTTATAAAATAGAGAAGGTACAAATATCACTATTGGAAACAGGAAGAAACATAACCCAAAATATGTAATATTACAGAAGAAAAGTGCATTTGTGTCTGATGGAGTTTGGATGTGTTGTCCCCTCCAAAACTCATGTGGAAATTTGATCCCCAATGTGGCAGTGTTGGAAACTGATTGAGTCATGGGGGCGGATCCCTCATGAATGGATTAATGCT
>NW_007726486.1:38263-44953 GCF_000696425.1 Galeopterus variegatus | reverse complement strand
GGGAGGAGGGATTAATGAGTGAGTTCCCACTCTGTTAGTTCCTGCAAGAGCTCATTGCTTAAAAAGACCCTGGCACCTCCTCTCTCTCTCTTGCTTCCTCTCGCCATGCTTGTAGCCACTGGCTGCCTGCCACTTTCCACCATGAGTAGAAGCAGCCTGAGGCCCATGCCAGATGCAGCCATCCCAGAATCATAAGCCTAATAAACCTCTTTCTTTTATAAATTACCCAGTCTCAGGTGTTTCTGTTATAGCAACACAAAACGTACTAAAACAGTGCCTTTGCTAAAAAATAAACATAAAAATGAACTGGATAATTTTTTAGAAGATATGAATTTTTAAGTTAACAGAGAATAAACAGAAAACTGGCATAAATCAGTAACAATTAAAGATACTATATTAGTAATCAAACATCACTAATCTAAGTCCCAATTATAACAAGAAAAAGTTTTAATTGCCTTGAAAGAAAGTTTTGTAAAATTTCAAGGAATAGATTTTCTTGTCTTATAGAAGTGACTTTAAAAAAAAGAAAAATAGAAAAAGTTAATTCCTCTAGTGAAATGAAGATAAACTTGAAATTTAACTGAAACATTATATTAAAATTAGAAACCAATCACTTCTGGATGCAGATCCCAAATCCCCAAAACTCAGACAATGTCATATTTAATAGGAAACTTTAGTAGCATTCCCTTTAAGATTTGGAACAAGAGAAGGATTTTGGATATTAACTCAGTATAAATCTCATAAAAGATGTACAAAACTTTAAGAAGAAACATGTTATATTTTTTGAGAAAGCAAAGTAAGATTTGAATAAATGAAAAGCTATATTATATTTATAAAAGTTGAAACATATTATCAAGGACATATCAAATTTTACAAAAGGAATCCAAAATTTTTTGCAGTTCCAATAGAAATCCACTGAAAATTTTTTATGGCACTGAAAAAGGGATCCTAAAAATCATATACATAAGTTACGTGTCAAGAATAGCAAGAAAAGATAGACAAAAGAAATAAAAGAGAGTGAATTTGTAGTACTTTATATGAAGATTTTTGTAAAGTATAATAATTAAGAGAATTTCATATTGGCAGAGAGATAGAGACATGATAAATGGGGCAAAATCAAGAGTCAACAACAAAAAAAACTAAATTATTCTTTTCAAAACAGAAGAATAAATAACTTGAAGTAAACTAAATTTTAAAAGTGGAAAAGAACATTAAACACATTAGAAGAAATATAGAATATTTTTGTGCCATGACTATAAAGGAGAATTTCTTCAAATGCAAAAAAGAATGAGAAGACTAATAAAATTAGTTTTTAAAAAAGTAAAAAATTAGAAGAGTAGTAAATTTGACTACATTTTTAAGAAAAAATATTTGGATCCTTTCAAATAAATAATTTATTGCTAAAAGTAAAATTTTAAATTTCTGAACATTCATAAGAAAAAGGCAAATGGCTCATTTTTAAAAAATAGCTGCAAGAAATGAACAGGCAAATCACAGTAATGGAAAATTTAATGGTCAACAGAGTGTCAATCCTACTACTAATTAAGAATATGCAAAGTAAAATAATATTGGAATAACATCTCCTATCTATCAAATTGGCAAATGTTTTATAATCTGATGACAGTGTTTGTGAGGAGGCGAAAAAACTGAATTTTTTTTGCATTGTTAAACCAACAAAACAAAAGATATTTCAGTCCACCAAACACGTATGGTCCACTTATTTTAACTCCTATAAACTCTGTGGTCAATTAGACACCACCACAGATCTTGCAGCTCTGAACACCCGGATCCTCATTGTGTTCCTTTATCTTTCTTGTCTCTGCCAGGTAAGAGCCACCATATGTCCCATCCTCTTCAGAATCCATCTCTAACCATTACTTCCAGCCTCTAGAAGACAGCCTTTGAAAGTCATTAAGGGATATTGGTCCTTTCCTCACCAATGCCTTCCTTAAAACTTTTGGAGAGAAAGTGCTCTCTGGATCCTCCTGGGGGAACATGATTTGGGGTAGATGAAATTGTTGCATGTGNATGAACTGGATAATTTTTTAGAAGATATGAATTTTTAAGTTAACAGAGAATAAACAGAAAAATGGCATAAATCAGTAACAATTAAAGATACTATATTAGTAATCAAACATCACTAATCTAAGTCCCAATTATAACAAGAAAAAGTTTTAATTCCCTTGAAAGAAAGTTTTGTAAAATTTCAAGGAATAGATTTTCTTGTCTTATAGAAGTGACTTTAAAAAAAAAGAAAAATAGAAAAAGTTAATTCCTCTAGTGAAATGAAGATAAACTTGAAATTTAACTGAAACATTATATTAAAATTAGAAACCAATCACTTCTGAATGCAGATCCCAAATCCCCAAAACTCAGACAATGTCATATTTAATAGGAAACTTTAGTAGCATTCCCTTTAAGATTTGGAACAAGAGAAGGATTTTGGATATTAACTCAGTATAAATCTCATAAAAGATGTACAAAACTTTAAGAAGAAACATGTTATGTTTTTTGAGAAAGCAAAGTAAGATTTGAATAAATGAAAGGGTATATTATATTTATAAAAGTTGAAACATATTATCAAGGACATATCAAATTTTACATAAGGAATCCAAAATTTTTTGCAGTTCCAATAGAAATCCACTGAAAATTTTTTATGGCACTGAAAAAGGGATCCTAAAAACCATATACATAAGTTATGTGTCAAGAATAGCAAGAAAAGATAGGCAAAAGAAATAAAAGAGAGTGAATTTTTAGTACTTTATATGAAGATTTTTGTAAAGTATAATAATTAAGAGAATTTCATATTGGCAAGAGATAGAGACATGATAAATGGGGCAAAATCAAGAGTCAACAACAACAAAAATACCTATGGGACCTTGGCAGGCCATTGGAAATTTTGGGGGAAAAGATGGTTGGAAAATTTGTTCACTTATAAAAAAAACTAAATTATTCTTTTCAAAACAGAAGAAAAAATAACTTGAAGTAAACTAAATTTTAAAAGTGGAAAAGAACATTAAACACATTAGAAGAAATATAGAATATTTTTGTGCCATACCTGTAAAGGAGAATTTCTTCAAATGCAAAAATAGAATGAGAAGACTAATAAAATTAGTTTTTAAAAAAGTAAAAAATTAGAAGAGTAGTAAATTTGACTACATTTTTAAGAAAAAATATTTGGGTCTTGTCAAATAAATAATTTATTGCTAAAAGTAAAATTTTAAATTTCTGAATATTCATAAGAAAAAGGCAAATGGCTCATTTTTTAAAAATAGCTGCAAGAAATGAACAGGCAAATCACAGTAATGGAAAATTTAATGGTCAATAGAGTGTCAATCCTACTACTAATTAAGAATATGCAGAGTAAAATAATATTGGAATAACATCTCCTATCTATCAAATTGGCAAATGTTTTATAATCTGATGACAGTGTTTGTGAGGAGGCGAAAAAACTGAATTTTTTTTGCATTGTTAAACCAACAAAACAAAAGATATTTCAGTCCACCAAACACGTATGGTCCACTTATTTTAACTCCTATAAACTCTGTGGTCAATTAGACACCACCACAGATCTTGCAGCTCTGAACACCTGGATCCTCATCACGTTCCTTTATCTTTCTTGTCTTTGCCAGGTAAGAGCCACCATATGTCCCCTCCTCTTCAGAATCCATCTCTAACCATTACTTCCAGCCTCTAGAAGACAGCCTTTGAAAGTCATTAAGGGATATTGGTCCTTTCCTCACCAATGCCTTCCTTAAAACTTTTGGAGAGAAAGTGCTCTCTGGATCCTCCTGGGGGAACATGATTTGGGGGTAGATGAAATTGTTGCATGTGATAAATCCATTCCAAAATTTGTATCTCCCAAAGCCTTCATAGTTTTTTTTCTCTTACAAGAGTAGGAAAACTTCTTTTCTGTAAAAGGCCGGACAGTAAATATTTTAGGCTTCAGGCCACACAAAGGCCATATACAGGCCCTGTCACATTCTTAATCATTTGTTTGTTTGTGTTTATTTATGTAAGTACCCTCTAAATGTGGAAAAAATATTTTTAGCTTTATGGCTATTAAAAAATAAAACAAAACAGAAAACAAGCTGAGGGCTTGATTGACTCAGGGGCCATAGTTTCCTCACCCTGCTCTACAGCAAAGAAAGGATATTCTTGCATCTCAACCTCAATTTCTGTATTTCTAGGAATTTGTCCATGTTATATAGCTTATCAAATTTGTTGGTGTACAATTGTTTATAGTATCCTCTTATACTCCTTTTTATTTTTGTAGGGTTACCAGTAATGTTTACACATTTATTTTTCATTTTAGTTATTTGCATCGTCTCTATTTTTCTTTGTCAGTCTAGCTAAAGTTTTGTCAATTTTGTTCATTCAAAAACCAACTTTTGGGTTTATTAATTTTCCCTATTGCTTGTATAGTCTCTATTTTATCTCCACTCTAATCTTTTTTGTCTTTTACCTTCTGCTAGCTTTGGGTTTAGTTAGTTAGTTCTTTTTCTAGGTCCTTAAGGTTAGCTTATCGATTTGAGATTTTTCTTCTTTTTTTAATGTAGGCATTTATTATTATAAATTTTCTATTAAGCACTGCCTTTGCTGCATTCCATAAGTATTAGATGTTGTGCTTTTGTTTTTATTCATTTCTTAGGATTTTCTAATTTATTTTGTTATTTTTTTCTTTGATCCTTTGGTTGTTTAATAGTATGTTATTTAATTTCTACATATTGGTTGATTTTTTGTTTTTCTTCTGTTACTGATTTCTACCTTTATTCTGTTGTGTTTAGAGATGATACTCTGTATGGTTTGAATCTTTTTAAAAATTTCGATGGCTTTATTTTATATACAACAACGATATAGTGTCAAGAATTTTCTAGCAAACTTTGGTAAAACAGAATCTATGAAATCAGAAAAACAGACAAAATATGATAAGAGAATTTTGCTGTTGTTACAGATTAGCTGAAATGATGTCCAGGCAGAATTAGAAAGGATACAGAGATAAAAATATATGACCAGACTGAGATTATCAGAGAGAGCCAAAAGATCACAGTTTACAAACGCATAAGACTGGAAGAGAGAAATAATAAGAAGTAAAGACATTGAGGTAAAGCGAAAAGGGGTACAGTATGAGATGAGATATGAGTGACAGGATGATTGTAATTGTAAGGGAGACTAAGTTCTTCCCAGCTCCTGAAAGACTAGTATAGTCAGAGTTCTTAGAATTTGAGGACATTAAGAAATTCTATACAGGTCTTGCATTTCTAGTCAAGATGGAGTGATTGGAATCATATTTATACTATTACCTTAAAATATTAAGAAACTGAACAGAAAATATAAAACCATGGTTTTCAGATATTTAATGTTAGGTAGTACAGAACAGTGATCCCAAAAGAGAGAACACCACTGAAGAGAGCTCTATGATTTTCATTAGAGAGAGTCTCCCAGTTGCAGCACAGAGATGGAGAACAGAGTTCCAGCCCAGCAGTCGTGCTGTATTAAGGAGACAGAACCAGGAGGCTAAGAGTCAACAGTAGCTGGAGTGAGGCAGGATACCATAGAGGAGGAGACCATGCACAGAAAGAAAAAAGCTCTAGAGATCTGTAGATGGTCCTTCTTAAGTCTTCAGCTGAGAACTGATAAGCAGGAAACTACCTAAGGTCAGGAAATTACAACCCCAAAAGAGGAGAGGGAAGAATCTGTAGAGATCACATAAGACTGGGAATAGTCTGTATCCTTACCAACCATAGTGAAAAACATCATAATTCATAGGGTGTAAAGTGATGTAGTCAAGAGATTGCTTCAGAAAACTGTCAAAAAACATTCTAAGCTAAAAACCAAGCCTCGAAAGGATCAAACAGTTTCCAAAGTTGAAGAATAGGCATTATCTGATTTTGAGAATTTTTAAAACTCTACATAATCAAGATGGTATATTATAGGCATAAAGATCAATAAACAAGTCAATGAAACAGAACAGAGTCCAGAAATATTCCACACATAGACGTTCAATTGATTTTTGACAAAATTGCCAAGGCAATTGGAAAAGATAATCTTTCCAAGAAATGATGCCAGAACAATTGGAGAGTTAGATCCCCCCCCCCAAAAAAAACGGAGAGTTAGATCCCCCCCAAAAAAAGAACATTGACCCTAGCCTCCTACCATATACAAAATGTTAACTTGGAATGGTCATAGAATAGAAGAGCTAAAACTATAAAACTTCTAGAAGAAAACTTGGGAGAAAATCTTAGTGACCTTGGATTTGACAAAGATTTCTTAATATAAAAGACTAAAATATAAAAGAAAAAAAATCAATAAATAGGACTTCATCAAAACAAAACACTTTTGCTCTTCAAATGACATTGTTAAGACAAGCCAAAGAAAAGAAATTGTTTTCAAAACATATATCTAACATAAGATTTGCAACTAGATAATATAAAGAATGCTTACACTTCAATAAGAAGATAATACAAAAAAAAAAAAAATCTGCAAAACTGTTGAGTAGAAACTTCACCAAAGAAAGGTACAGATGGGGACTGGCTGGTTGAGCTGAGCTGGTTAGAGCACTGTGTCATAACAACAGGTCAAGAATTCTGATGCCATACATGCTAGCCACCAAAAAAAAAAAAAAAAAAAAGAAGGAAGAAGAAACGTACAAATGGCAAATAACAAATGAAAAGATGCTCAATATCATTG
>NW_007726486.1:22696-37487 GCF_000696425.1 Galeopterus variegatus | reverse complement strand
AAACAAAATATTTTGTTTAGATTTTGAAAGAAATTCAATTTTATAATAAACACTTCAGAATACAATGAAAAATATAAACAACACCAAAACTGCAAAAATTATTTTTAATCCCCTCTATCATGGTTAACTACTGATAATATTTTGATGTTTGTCCTAAGATAGCATTTACAAAATGCATATTTTGGAATAAATGTAAACACACACACTTATGTTAACATTTACCAATTTTCCTCAGAGATGATTTGGAAGAAAGAAAGGTTTTTGTGTTGAGACCACATATTGATGAAAAAAAATCATTAGCTGAGGTGAAAATAAACATTCTAAAAAAATGTTATTTGTCAGAAACACATTTTAGGGGAGAATATATTTCTAAAATCAAAATACGTTGATAATTCAATTAAAATAATATTCACTACAGGAATATTTTATTTCCCTATGAAAAATTTGCCACACATACTATGCAACAAGCGAAATGAAATTCAGTGTTTTATATATGTCTTATCAGTTTTGACTTATTACATTACAAAATCTTAAACTGTATGTTTTGTATTGACAATAGTCAATCCATCTAATTAAAATGTTATGATTTTATATATATACATGTGTATAGGTGTGTATACATGTGTATATTATATGTACATATGTACACACACACACACACCCATTCACCTGTTTAATACATCTATCAGTCACTGATACAATGGGAGACCCAGGAGGACGAGCAATAAGGTTGAGATTGAAATTTTGATTAGGGTGAGTAAGGTAAGCCCCGTTGAGACGGTGACATTTGAGTGAAATCCTGCATGAAGTGAGGGAAGTAGCCATGCGGGTTTTCAGGCAGAGGGCAAAAGCCCTAAGGCTCCTGCAGCATTCACTGAGAGCAAGGAGGCAGGATGGCGGGAGAGAAGGGTGCCATGGGGAGAATAGTAGATGGAAAGGTCAGAGAGATCGTGGGGCAAGATCAGGTGGACCTTTGTATGCTTTTTACATTAAGTGAAACAGGAGCTGTTAATGGGTTTGGAAAAGGCAGGTGTGATCTTATTTTCATTTTAAGAGAATGACTCCTGCTGCACTATTAAGAATAGAATATAAGGTAGACAGAGGCTATTGCANGGGGACTGGCTGGTTGAGCTGAGCTGGTTAGAGCACTGTGTCATAACAACAGGTCAAGAATTCTGATGCCATACATGCTAGCCACCAAAAAAAAAAAAAAAGAAAAAAGAAAAGAAAGAAGAAGAAACGTACAAATGGCAAATAACAAATGAAAAGATGCTCAATATCATTGTCACTAGGGAAGTACAAATTTAAACCCCTATTAGATGTCACTCTGCATCCATTAGCATGGCTAAATTTAAAAGTATGATCATAGAAAGTGCAGCAACTGGAACTCTCATGAACTGCTGATAGGAATGTGAAATGGCACCAACACTTTGGAAAACAGTTTAGCAGCTTAGATTGCAGTAGCCGAAAATTAAAAACTACCAAATGTCCATCAGCAGATGAATGAAAAACAAATTGTCATATATCCATAGAATGAAATAATACTGAACAATAAAATGGAATGTACTTTTGATACCTGCCACAACACAGACAAATCTCAAATTAATTGAGTGAAAAGAAGCAGGCCAAATAAAAAAGAAAGAGGTAGTACATACTGCATGATTCATTTTACATAATATTCCAGAAAATGCAAATTAATCTATGTTACAGATCAGTGAGGGGAGCAGGGAATGGGGAGGAGAATGACATTACAAAGGGCCCCAGGAAACTTTTGAGGCTGATTAATGCTTATCATCTTGATTGTGATGGTTTCACAGGTGCATATATATGTCAAAATTTAACAAATAAAACACTTTATATACGTGCATTTTAAAGTTAATCCATTGTACTTCAATAAAGCTATGATAAAAAAANAAAAAAACTATGTTTAGATGTAGTTAATCATTAATTTAAATACTATTCTTGTAGAGAGAATGAAAGTATTTTGACTGGAGAAGAAAAATATATTTAAGTCCTATTAAGACCAAAGTCATTGGGTAAAGTGGAATTACATCTGGGAAATCAGAAAATATTGAAAATAAAAATAAAGAGATGATTTCATAAGAGGAAGATATGGACATTAAAAGAGAGTTACTGATAGATACTGACAAATTTTAAAGAAAGAAGGAGGTAGAAAGGGCATGCTGATTTCACCTATTCACTACTTAGAAAATTGACAAAAATCTTTAATTGTCTCACCTGAAAATGAATTAATACCTACACGATACCTATTTTTAAAACTAGTTGACGTGAATATTTAATATCCCCACTACATTATAATCATGAAAAACAAATGTTGTCACCATCATGAACGTGCTCTTTATATAAAATCATTAACTGTGTTTGTTATTTTATATGCTTGTTCAATTATTTTTACAGGTCAACAGTTATAAACATTTACCTTGTTTAGGATCATATTTTCTAACTAAATTAATCTTCAAAGTAAACCGTTCATTTTTGTGATAGACTGTTTAAAGGCTCTTTATCATTCACAAAAGTAAATTTAAAAGAGTTTCAAAATTCTTGCCTTATTAGTTAACCTTAAAAGTGAGTTCTTTCAATGAAGTGCTAAGAACTTAGTACCTCATTTTATCAGACAGCTGTTAGATCAAGAAACACATTGCTATCAAAACTATTTTCAGAGCATATTCAAAGGTTGTTTCCATTACCTGAGCATTTCCTCAACAATCATATCCCTCTGACTCTCCTAACAAGTATACTCTTTATTATGAAGCAAACACATAGTGTGGTTGCATAAATATCCAAATCCCATAAGGTCAATGAGAGCTTGCACTAAAATTGAAATAAAATACAGGCATATAAAAAATAAATTAGTAACTACACCTTAATTTAAAAAAAAAATTCAAACTACAAATAAGAAAGAAAAGAACACTTGAACAATGAAGAAAATATCATTCATTCATTCATTCAACCAGTGTGCTTCAGGCACTTTACCAGCCAATTGAGACAAGTCATTGGGGAAAAAAGAACAAAATTCCTTCTTTGGATGAGCTTATATTTTAACGGGCTGAGACTGACAATAGACAGTAAATATATTAATGAATAAGATACATAATATGCTAGAAGGTTGCAAGTTCTGTAGGAAAATAAAAAAGAAGGATCAAGAAAAGGAGACCCAGGAGGACGAGCAATAAGGTTGAGATTGAAATTTTGATTAGGGTGAGTAAGGTAAGCCCCGTTGAGACGGTGACATTTGAGTGAAATCCTGCATGAAGTGAGGGAAGTAGCCATGCGGGTTTTCAGGCAGAGGGCAAAAGCCCTAAGGCTCCTGCAGCATTCACTGAGAGCAAGGAGGCAGGATGGCGGGAGAGAAGGGTGCCATGGGGAGAATAGTAGATGGAAAGGTCAGAGAGATCGTGGGGCAAGATCAGGTGGACCTTTGTATGCTTTTTACATTAAGTGAAACAGGAGCTGTTAATGGGTTTGGAAAAGGCAGGTGTGATCTTATTTTCATTTTAAGAGAATGACTCCTGCTGCACTATTAAGAATAGAATATAAGGTAGACAGAGGCTATTGCAGTAACACAAGTGAGATTTGATGAGACTGAAACTACAGTAAATGTAATAAGGAGTTACAGTCTGGAAATGTTCTGGAAATATTTTGGGTGTAGAGCTAACAGTATTCCATAATGAGCTATGAGGGAAAGATCAGAGTTTAGGATAAATTCACAGGTTTTAGCCAAGAGACTACAGAAGGACGGAATTGCTATTAATTGAGATTAATTGAGATATGGAAGATTTTGGATGCAGCAGATTTTGGTGGGCACACATCAGGAAAGCCAGCACATGAAAACTTCCAACAGAGTGGTTACTATATGCCTTGCACAATAACAGTCGATCGGTACGTAAGAGTAAACAAAGCATAGTCTCAGCTTCCCAGAAAATTAACGGTCAGGTGGGCTGATTGATAAAATGGACTGAGGGATACTTTAATCCTAAAGGTATTAGAGGGATATATGACTAACTTTAGAACATCACCAAATCTTGGAATATTAAAATGTAGAGTAGACTTTAGAGTTAAGTTTCAAACAAATTAGATTTCTTAACCTGAAGTACCACATTTATGAAGCTGATAGAATTCATTACTAACATTAAGTAAGAAAGTATAACACGAAGCCAGTGTACTAAATGTTCCCAAGTCCTTTATATGTCCTTTATTTTATGAATTCAAGTAACCATGAAAAGGAAAAATATTATTTCTGAAAAGGTTTAAATAAATGCATGAGATGAAAGAAACATAATAATGAGTGAAATTAAGAATTTGAGAAAATATTCTTCTCTTTGATGTTGATCAAGCCTGGTAACCATAACCATGTTTGCTGAGGACCTGAGATTGAATGAACTATGGCTTTAACAGCAATTACTGTCTTCTAAAACAAAATATTTTGCTTAGATTTTGAAAGAAATTCAATTTTATAATAAACACTTCAGAATACAATGAAAAATACAAACAACACCAAAACTGCAAAAATTATTTTTAATCCCCTCTATCGTGGTTAACTACTGATAATATTTTGATGTTTGTCCTAAGATAGCATTTACAAAATGCATATTTTGGAATAAATGTAAACACACACACTTACGTTAACATTTACCAATTTTCCTCAGAGATGATTTGGAAGAAAGAAAGATTTTTGTGTTGAGACCACATATTGATGAAAAAAAATCGTTAGCTGAGGTGAAAATAAACATTCTAAAAAAAATGTTATTTGTCAGAAGCGCATTTTAGGGGAGAGTATATTTCTAAAATCAAAATACGTTGATAATTCAATTAAAATAATATTCACTACAGGAATATTTTATTTCCCTATGAAAAATTTGCCACACATACTATGCAACAAGCGAAATGAAATTCAGTGTTTTATATATGTCTTATCAGTTTTGACTTATTACATTACAAAATCTTAAACTGTATGTTTTGTATTGACAATAGTCAATCCATCTAATTAAAATGTTATGATTTTATATATGTACATGTGTGTAGGTGTGTATACATGTGTATATTATATGTACATATGTACACACACACACACACACACACACACCTGTTTAATACATCTATCAGTCACTGATACAATGCTAAGTGAAGGGTGACATAAGACAATACTTGTAAACACAAGTAAACATTATATAGACCTTAATATGTGCCTTGCACTCTTCTAAGTGCTTTCTTATTTATCAACTAATGTAAACCTCACAACAACTCAACTAGCTAAGTATTATTGAGATAGGGGGTGCTCTATTTCCATGGGCTGAGGTTACAGGACATACCTCTAGGTTTCAAGCCATTCCCCCAATGTTTCGGGCTCCTTCTGTGGGTCCTCGGCTAGAGGAGAGTTACTGTTGCAAGTTAGACTTGTCTTCAGCACCAACACAGGGAAATTGAGACCTCAGGCAGCTGGCGTATGCAAATCCAGTGGCTGGGCATGCTCAGTAGAGAAGGGTTATATAACCCTGGTAGCTGAATGACCTTGCACTAGGGGTTCTAGAGAGCACAGCATATGCTTGAATATGCCTAGTCAGTCCATGTGACAGAATTTGTCCAATAACCATGCCCCCAAAGGAGACCAACTGAACATGTGTGAGGCTATGTTACACAACAGGGGCCAACCCCCTCAGTTGAATATTCATTAAATAGCATGAGTATGTATTAGATAGAGGAACTATNAAGCCAGTGTACTAAATGTTCCCAAGTCCTTTATATGTCCTTTATTTTATGAATTCAAGTATCCGTGAAAAGGAAAAATATTATTTCTGAAAAGGTTTAAATAAATGCATGAGATGAAAGAAACATAATAATAAGTGAAATTAAGAATTTGAGAAAATATTCTTCTCTTTGATGTTGATCAAGCCTGGTAACCATATCCATGTTTTCTGAGGACCTGAGACTGAATGAACTATGGCTTTAACAGCAATTACTGTCTTCTAAAACAAAATATTTTGTTTAGATTTTGAAAGAAATTCAATTTTATAATAAACACTTCAGAATACAATGAAAAATATAAACAACACCAAAACTGCAAAAATTATTTTTAATCCCCTCTATCATGGTTAACTACTGATAATATTTTGATGTTTGTCCTAAGATAGCATTTACAAAATGCATATTTTGGAATAAATGTAAACACACACACTTATGTTAACATTTACCAATTTTCCTCAGAGATGATTTGGAAGAAAGAAAGGTTTTTGTGTTGAGACCACATATTGATGAAAAAAAATCATTAGCTGAGGTGAAAATAAACATTCTAAAAAAATGTTATTTGTCAGAAACACATTTTAGGGGAGAATATATTTCTAAAATCAAAATACGTTGATAATTCAATAAAAATAATATTCACTACAGGAATATTTTATTTCCCTATGAAAAATTTGCCACACATACTATGCATCAAGTGAAATAAAATTCAGTGTTTTATATATGTGTTATCAGTTTTGACTTATTACATTACAAAATCTTAAACTGTATGTTTTATATTAATAATAGTCAATCCATCTAATTAAAATGTTATGATTTTATATATATACATGTGTATAGGTGTGTATACATGTGTATATTATATGTACATATGTACACACACACACACACCCATTCACCTGTTTAATACATCTATCAGTCACTGATACAATGCTAAGCGAAGGGTGACATAAGACAATACTTGTAAACACAAGTAAACATTATATAGACCTTAATATGTGCCTAGCACTCTTCTAAGTGCTTTCTTATTTATCAACTAATGTAAACCTCACAGCAACTCAACTAACTAAGTACTATTGAGATAGGAGGTGTTCTATTTCCATAGGCTCAGGTTACAGGACATACCTCTAGGTTTCAAGCCATTCCCCCAATGTTTCAGGCTCCTTCTGTGGGTCCTTGGCTAGAGGAGAGTTACTGTTGCTAGTTAGACTTGTCTTCAGCACCAACACAGGGAAATTGAGACCTCAGGCAGCTGGCTTATGCAAATCCAGTGGCTGGGCATGCTCAGTAGAGAGGGGTTATATAACCCTGGTAGCTGAATGACCTTCCACTAGGGGTGCTAGAGAGCACAGCATATGCTTGAATATGTCTAGTCCATGTGACAGAATTTGTCCGATAAACATGCCCCAAAAGGAGACCAACTGAACATGTGTGAGACTATGTTACACAACAGGGACCAACCCCCTCAGTTGAATATTCATTAAATAGCATGAGTATGTATTAGATAGAGGAACTATAAAAGCTGAATCCTGGCAGAAGGTGGGGTTGATGCTCACCTTCCTGGGGTCAACCTGCATATCACTGGCTGAGGTGTGCATGCTTTACTTTTGTGTTAAGCTTACTATTAGCAAGTGGCTGCTCACTCTCTTGAGCCAGCCTGCACTCTGTACTGAACTTTAAGTGTGTATTTCTTACTTTTGTGTTGAACTTGGTGTGGGACCTGCTCAGTTTCTGGAGCTGTGCCACACTCTGTGAAATCTGTATCTCTTATTTGTTATATTAAACATATTCTCACTTTCTACTGTGACTCTGCTCTTGAATTCTTTCCTGTGGTGGAGCCAAGAACCTGGTAAGAGGATGGGCTGGGTTGAGACTGGCTATCAGGCCTCCCACATCCTTCCTCTGGCATCACTACTTTATCCCTACTTTACTGATGAGGAGAAACGAGTCATAAAGAGACAAGTTTTCTACCCTTGTTCACTCTAGTTAACACAGGTAGGACGTGTCCCTGGGTTACACAGTCTGGCTATTGGGCTCTAGAATTTGTGCCGTTAACTGCTACATTCTGCTGCTTCATGTAGACTTAGCCTCTGCTAAGTTCTGCTTTTTTAGATAAATAGTTATTTTTTAGTTATACTGGATTAATGTATGTAATTGTGAATAATCACTGTTAATTATGCTTAACTTAAACATGTAGATTTTTAGCCTGAATGTGTGAACTTTTTTCAAGCAACTTATATTTACCAATTGCATCTTACAATTATTCAACCAATTTACATTTCTAATTTTTTCATAAGATCCCAGAAACTTTTCTTAGATTTTAGCACCTCCTGTTATTTTCCATTATTTATATATCCATGATTTTCCCTGTGA
Organism: Galeopterus variegatus; assembly: GCF_000696425.1. NCBI lineage: Eukaryota > Metazoa > Chordata > Mammalia > Dermoptera > Cynocephalidae > Galeopterus > Galeopterus variegatus. The sequence goes on along the minus strand of NW_007726486.1, from coordinate 29,357 downwards.
ACTTTTTTCAAGCAACTTATATTTACCAATTGCATCTTACAATTATTCAACCAATTTACATTTCTAATTTTTCCATAAGATCCCAGGAACTTTTCTTAGATTTTAGCACCTCCTGTTATTTTCCATTATTTATATATCCATGATTTTCCCCTTCAGTCTTGAAAAATAGGTTATTTGTAATTCAGCTTTTCTAGTAGCAATTAACAAGTCACTACACTAGCTGGCCTGGTTCTGTTGTTTCTTAGGGAACTGCTGTGTGCCTGTACTTGACATTTAAATAAATAGAAGACATGGATCTTTCCCTGGAAGAATTTATTGTCTGATTGAAAAGTGGGTACTCTGTCGTTCACCACAATGGCTGAACAGTCCCTTATGCTGTCCTGGCCGTGGAGCCATTCCCCAAGCTGTATTTCAGCTCCATGACCTCGTCTGAGTCATTAGTGACTGTTTTTTTTGTTTTTTGTTTTTTTTTTATGTCATCAGGAGGTGATCTTCAAATTTTTATCTTTATTCCCTTGGGGACTTGATGTTATATAACCATCTTACTTCTTATTCTCAATCACTTATACCTTTCTTCTCGGCACATATCATGACCTGATTGGTTCAATACCATAATACTCTTTTTTCAGTTGTAGTATAAATACATTTTAAGTTTTGATCAATTTGTCAACATATCCATTAAATATTGTGGCCTTTGAACTATATAGCATATACTAAAGAATATGTTGCTTCCTTAAACAGTCAGTTTTGTGTATAGTTACAATTCATCCTATAAACATATTCAAAGTCCAAATGTATTTTGAAAGTCCCTCATAGGTGTATTTTCTGATATCCTAATTAAATTCCCTTTTTACCCAGTTTACATTTTCCCCAGTGTTGAAATGCAAAGATCAGATGACAGATTATCTCATGGCTAACACTGCTATAAATCTGTAAACTTGTGATACAGAGATCTGGATTCTAATTTACTAGAAAATAAGCCCTTGATCTTGGTGTTATGCTGGGCAAGGCTCCAGTCTTAAAATTTATGTAAGCCTCTCTAAATGATTTGAGGATAATAAAACACAGTTTCAAATTTTCATAAGAGTCATAGGAAAATGACACGAGCAAAAGATTTCTATAATTCTTAATGGTACTTCTATATGATTATATCCAAAATCAATATTATCTTTTCATTATTAATGCAGAATATATACATTTTTTAAATAATGAAATAATTCAGTTTTATTCCTCAACAGTTCAAGTCTCTGACTTTATGTTTTTATTGGCAGTGGGTAAAATAATAGTTTCAAGTATCTCTAGTATATTTAGAAAGTATACTAAAATTTTAGGTTACAGCATTTTAATTCATCTCAATAAATACTTTTCAAGTACATCTCAAATATAATCTAGAAGTAATATATTATATAGAATAAAATGGTGGACAAAACCAATTTTTCTCCTCTAGGGCCTAACGATATTCTGTGGACTTTAGGTCTAGGTAGTGGAGCAAAGTTAGAATATACTCTATCTGCATTTATAACTAAATTTCACATGCTTTTTTCTAAACTGAAGCCCCTCTTTATACATCAATTATGATTATATACAGTAATATCAATTTTGATTATATCAAGGGTAATTTATGAATATAACAATCTTTCGTGTTGCATGAGGATAATAGTTAATCTTCCTAGGAGAAGCATGGATGCCTTCATGAAGGTGGCATCATTTAGAGTAGACATGAAAAAAGAATTTTCAAATATAGAAAAAAATAGCAAGAACAAAAGGAATAAACTGAGAAAGTAAGGGCATCTTAATATAAAAAGTAGTTCAGTTTTCCTGGCGGTAATAGAGGCAGAGCAAAGGGGAAAAAAGAGAGAGAGACTTTAAAGTTATGTTTAAAAAATACTGTACTTATTCTTGAATTCATATTTGAAAACAAAAATTGATATTTAATTCCATAGACAATACAAATCCAACTAGGTTTGAAAAAGAGAATGGTAGAATTAAAGTTGTGTTTCAAAGCAAAATTGGTCCAATAATAGTAAGTATGCTTTTCTAGGGTGAGGAGGTATAGATGTTGAAAAGAACAACCAAGAAGTAATTTTAATGATCCAGAAGACAAATAATCAAGGCTTGAACTAGCCTCATGTCAGTAGGATTGAAAAGAAAGGGATGGATTTTTGTTTTAGTGGAAGAGATAGCATTTATAGACAAGTACCTAAAGTTGTGAGGCAATATAAAATGAAGATTTAAAGGTAACCCTGAGGCACATATAGTGTGTGGCAGAGAATTCTGCTAATATTACAGAACCTAGGAAGTCAGGAGCAGGTGCAGGCTGTGGGACAAAGATTGGCCAAGTTGACTTTAAGTGCTGACAAGGTGTATCCAAGTGGAATTGAAGAGGAAGCTTTTGGAAATGCAGAAACTGAAGCTATGGAGAGAGATGAGGGCAAGTAGTTAGATTCAGGAGTCATCCTAACAATGGTCCTGGTTGGTATATACCTACTTCCTGCCACTCCTGTATTCAGTATGCCATACAACTCCCTCGGTCAATAAATTTCAGGGCTGCCCACACATTTTCTTAGTGGAGTTTTAACTATGATTTAAAATAGAAATTACACAATCTTAGTTCAGTACATATTGTGTTATCTTTGTCATCTTAAAACAGGAAAATTATTACCCTTTCCTCAAGGCACTTGAAGTTTAGGGGATTACGTGATTCTTGGGAACATGTTCTGGACCCCTATCCTCACCCTGCTAGCACAAATAGCATGATTCTGAGTCCATTGCTTAAGCTCTCTTTTAATTTATAAAATGTGCGTAGTAGAATAATAATCTTTACCTTGTCTACCTTACAAATGTGCATTATTACTAATTAAGACCAGAATAAGGATTTTCAAATGCAAGGGGCAATTATTATGATCTCTTTCCACCTCCATCTTGCATTCCCACATGAAAAATTCAGCCAACAGGATGGTAGGGACATTACATGCCATCTTCCAGGCCTCAGATCGGCTAGCGCAGGGTTTGTTTGGTAGGATAGAAAACAGAAATCCAGCCTAGATATGACGCATGGTAGTGGCGTGCTTGTGGGCAAGGGCTATGAGACTTGAGGCAAGGTATTATTCACAACGTACCTCAGTTTACTCCTCAGCAAAACTGATATGATAATAGAAACTTTTCATTGGGTTGTTGTGACTACTGAGGGCTCAGAAATGTTAGCTCTACACTATTATTCCAAGAGGTTCAAATTTTCAGTCTCAAACTTAGATTTACAAAAATGTAGTTTTATTTCTTTAAAAATTAAAATTAACACAGCTCTGCCATCTTTACTCCAGCTATTGGCAAATTTCTTATCCATTTAAAGTAATAGTCTCTTCTTGTTCTAAAATAAGTTCAATTCAGGATTTTGGCTCAGTTGATTATGGTTTTCATCCGCCTTCCTTTGCATTTTCTGATCCCTGGTGTCTAATCATAGTCCAGGCATCAGGTCAGAAATGCCTGATCCACATGCCCATATCCTCTATCCTTGCTGCTCTCCATGGTTGTGAACATGTTAATCCTGGTACTTTTCATTGTGCACTGGCACCTGCTGCTGACACCATGATCTTTGTGGCCTCTTGGCGAGAAGTTCACATACTGTGCCTTCAGTGTACTCATCTATACTGATCAACTAAGTTAAGCTGCAATAACAAATAACTCCCAAGTCACAGGGGTTTATAACAACATAGATTTAGTTCTTGCTCTGACTACATATTTATTGAAGGTCAGTAGCAGTCCCACTCAATGTCAATCTTTACTCCAAGATATAAGCAGAAGGAGCTGCTCCATCAAGGACTTGGCAATCTCATGGCAGAATAAAAAGAGATGGTGGAGCTACCTAATGGATCTTAAAGCTTTTGCTAGAAAGTGCTTACATCACTTTAATTCACATTTCAGCCAGGAATGGCCAGGTCTAGTTTCAATGGTGTGGAGTAGTGTAATTTTTCTTCCTGGGAAGAACAGAAAATATTTTTTAAGTAATGTAATCTACTCCAACATACCAGGCTTTTTTGGGTCCACCATATCATACTCTGGTGTAACCACTTCCTTCTCAGGCCAGCCACATGCAATTTTCACATGCATGCCCACCCAGGCAGGGTGAGCAGGACCCTGGGACTGCCCTCAGTTACATCTGCCTAGACACACCAGAGTACACAGTCCCAGATGGGTGGGGAGATACACAGCTTCCTAATGTCAGATCTCCAAACGCTTTTCAAGCTCATTGTCTAATTGAGTTCTGAATATAGTAGAAACTCTAACAGGCCTCCCCCTAATGTTCACAGGGCCCAAGGCAAGAACACAAACGGAGGTTCACATATTATATGTCTAAATATTTAAAAGTTATGACATGTTGCCAAACTATTACATCAAATATGCTCTAACATTCCACTTTGACAAATAAATCTTCATTAAGACTTAGAAGGTCAGTTCCTCATCAGAACATGACAGAGCAGAGAGAGCTTGCCCTGTCCCAGGACTCAGACCCTCTTTTATGGGCCTTCTCACACTCTCAAAGAGTCCTCCTGCCCATGCACCAGGACATTCCAGCCAGCTCTGCTGTGCTGTAACCACATCTTCCGCATCTAGTGCTGCACTCACTAGCAATAGCCCATAATGGGGGAAAAGGCCTACACAGTCCTTGGAAACAAGTTTAGTGACATTGGGCTGGAAATTCAGGAGTCCTGGGCCCTGCAACATGGTCTAGAAGGAGGCACATGGGCTCTGTATAAGCACATCCTTTTGGACACAGGACCCCTCACCTGTGCGGAGGGGCATAGCCAAACGAGAGCCAAAATGACGTGGGACAGGGGAACCCTCAACTATGGTCTGAGGGTTCTAAGTCAAAATAAACTTTAGAGCATATAACCATAAGTTACATTCATATCAGAGTATATTTTCACGTATTTGTATGTCAGTAATAGAACTTAGTCATAAGAAGACTGTAAAAGATCATGTTTTAAGACTATCCGCTCTCTCACTCTGTTCAGCTACAGGCACTGATTGCGTTATAATTAGCCTCACTTATTTCTGAGCAAAATTGACCCAGCCAGAAAGTATTTCAAGTAATCCCTGTTCACTTTACAAAATATCTATTCCTTTGGGGAAAGAATTCCCTGAAAGTTTATTCTAAATAATTGTTTCCTTAAATTCTTTTAAGAGATGGCTTTATTTACAAATGTGTGCATTCTTTTAAGACCTCTGTATCTACTATGTCAAGTAATGTCGATTTGTCTTTGCAAATAACTCAACACAGATTCTGTCTTTTGTCCAAAAACACGCTACTAACTGATTGGGATGTTGGTGTCAGCATGATGAATCACCAGTGACTTATCTTCCTTCCCTAGCACGATCCCTGCTCTGTGAGAAGGGAGATGTCTTTTGTATATAGCTGGCCAAGATTCAAGGGCTGTGCCTACAGCCAAGACCAGGAGGTTTTTCTCTGAGTGAAATTAAAGGAGACTCCAACTGTGGCCTCACTGGTACCTAAACATCAACTTCTCTGCCCCCAACATCACCACCACCTACCATGTGCTTAATGAACAAGGAGCATAATCTGATTAGGCTGGCAAGTCCTCTTTACAAAAACACAGGTGGAATTGCTTTACAAATGCGAGTTACGATGTGTGAGTTGCAATTCTGCTTGGTATAAGAACATTCATTTTTCAGTTGCTGGTCATTCACTACCAAGGAAGTTTTTAAGAAAGCTACCAATTTGCTTTATTTCATATGTACTTAATTTTTTGATTCTCAAACAGGGAAAATATGAAACAGAAAACATCCATGTAACCATGCTAAACAAGAAAGACAATTACTTTTCCCTAATGAAATGTTTTATTTCCGTAGTTTGCTGTTTCATTAATTTCCCAACTTCATTTTATGCTGATCTAGATTTTAGTGGTTTTCCCTGAACACAACTTTAACAAGAGATGTTTGGATTAATTCAAGAAAATATGTGTAAATGTGGTGTGGGAGGCACTTTTCTATGAGCTGGGTAATGGTAAAAGGCAATCCAGGTTTCTCTGTCACATAACTTTCATTTGAAAGCTGGCTGGGCTGGGGGCAGATTAAAACAGGCAAAAGAAAAAAGAATTAAACATAGTGAAAATTATGAGAAAGAAATGAAAAAAGACAGAGAGCAACTGTCGGGCACATAACTTGCAAGGAGCCCTCTCTGAAGAGGTGAGACTGGAACTGAGAACTTTAACTAGAGAGACGCAACAACACATGTGAACATTTGGAGAGAGGCTCAGCCACCAGTCGACATCAAGCACAAATGCCCAAGAATGGAACCAGCTTTGTGTGTTCCAAGACTAGGAAGAAAGTCATTGTGATGGGAACATAATGCACAAAGGAAAGAGAGATAGGAAATGAGGAATGACAATTTCCCAAGAGTAAATTCATTTTATTTTTAGTACATAGTCACTGGAGGATTTTCAGCTGAGAAGTAATGTGATCCAATATGTAGTTGTAGGAGATTACTTTGGTTGCTGAATGTGGAATGTATTTTGAGCTAGGATACAAGGCAATGGGTGATAAGGCAGTGCTATCTCTATCATCCCTTAAATGTCCCCCAAAAGTTCACATGTTGGAAATGACCTCTATTGTAACATTGTTAAGAAGTTAGGAAATCCAATTA